>NW_017673723.1:94705-122828 GCF_001879085.1 Nicotiana attenuata
AAGTAAGGATATGAATACTCCCTCTTCTGAATGATGAACAACCTGTTTATCTGAATATTAAACTGCGGCCTCAAGCCCAATAAATATATGTGCACAAACTGCAGCCTCGGGCCCAAGTATACGCATACATAACTGCGACCTCAGGTCCAAAATGCATAAGGCATAAACTGCAGCCTCAGGCCCAAAGATGCATAAAGCATTAGCTGCGGCCTCAGGCCCAAATATAGGTGTTCAACATTCAGGGATTTAAAATCAGGAACTGAGAATCATACTTGAATACATAATACTGGAATACTGCATAGGACTAGAATGAGACATGTATTCTTGAACTGGTTATGAACACTGAATTTCAAATGTTTATGACATGCTGAGTAAGCTATACTGAGGACTTAGGGACATCAAACCCAAGTCTATATTGAATACGAACTGAGCTCACAACGTTCAGAATGAAAGTCATGAACGAGTTATAAAACTAGAGAACATAAGTTCTAAACTATTCAAGGGACTAGGCCTTAACTATATTTCTGAGGCAATTGATACGTCATAAAAGAAACGTAATATAGGGAGAATCATTAACATTCCCAAACATAGAGAGTTAGCCTCACATACCTTAACTTCCTTTTCTTGAGCATAATACAACATTCGCCAACCCTTTCAACTTTAATCTATATCAATACAATTTAAAGGGATTCCAAATTAGCAACAATATCCATGTTTTGGTCACTAGGCATTTTATCAAAGACTTGGTGAGTATAAAGCTTCATAATCCCTATCAATGGTGTTTCTACACCCAATAACCGATTCTCTTGCTCTTGGATAAATTCTAAAGTCTCAAAGGGTTATAATCGATATTATTCTTCATCACCCATAAGGTAAACAACACCCTTAACCAATAAAGTTCCATTAAATAAATATTTTTCAATCTCTATAATAGTTGTGTATTTATATTAGGAACTTATGGCTTTTAATTACCACACCAAGAGTCCCAATACTTAATTCACACTCATATACCCATAATAAATTCATACATGTAAGTCTAAGGGTGTAGGATTACCTTTTGGAAGAAATCTTGCAAAACCCTCCTTTGAGTTCTTGAAGGAATTTCTTGAAGATCTACGTGTTTTATGAGTAGATTTCATCAGTACTAGTGTAAGAATGATGGAATTTCACACCAAGTTAATGGAGATTTCTTACCTTGAAGATGGGAGGGGTTGGAGGTCTTGAGAGGGTGGAAGAAGACCCCAAAATTCGTCCAAAAGAAATAGGGAAAAATGAACCCTAAAATTGGCTTAAAAGAGCTGGGACTGGGGCGCGTCTACTCTAGCGAAGTGTCCTCGCTTCGCTGTCCATTGCATTCAAGGGAAGACAAAAATCCGCGTCTACTTTGGCGAAGCGAGCTCGCTTCGCTGTCCGCCAAAATAACTGGGTGGTATGTCTTTAGTAATTTGGTCATAACTTCTTGTAGGAATGTCCAAATGACGAACGGTTTGAAGCGTTAGAAACTAAACTCAAAGATCTTTCATTTGATAGGCTGTGAATCACATAATACCTTACATAGGTCTCATGAGTCATGAGCAGGTTTAGTAGAGTTTTGTGGATCGATACGGAGACGTCTGTACTTATCTTCAAGAGGCTATCGAACCGTTAGGAAACTTAACTTTCTTGTATTCTTGTCGTGCGGATTTGTTGATTACGGAAAACTAAACTTCTATTATTCTATTCTCTCACAAATGGTGAGGACACGCATGACCGGATCGGGTGGGCGGCCACCAGTACCACCAGCTAGTGCCGCGAGAGGTCGGGGCCGCGGTAGAGGCCGAGGTGCAGCCCGTACAGCAGCACCTGTGGAGCTACCAATCACTCCAACTCAGGAGCAGATACTAGTGTGGTTGAGCCGGTGGGACCAGCTTAGGCACCAGCTGTGCCCATTGCGTTTCTAGGATTTCAGGAGGCTTTGGCCTAGATATTGACCGTATGCACTAGCCTTGCTCAGGTGGTTTCAGTTCAGGCCACACCAACCACTTCTCAGACTGGGGGAGGTGCTTAGACTCCCGCTGCCTGTACCCTAGAGCAGGTGGTTTAGGGACTTCAGACACCAGGGGTACTACCAGCCCAGCCGGTTGCAGTTGCTCAGGCCCAGGTTGGTCCGCCTATGAGTGATGAGGAGCAGAAGAGACTAGAGCAATTTGGTAGGCTCAATCCTCTAACATTCAATGGGGTTGAGTCAGCGGATTCTCAAGACTTCTTAGACAGGTGCCAGCGGATCCTTCGCACGGTGGGTATTCTGGAGACTCCACTTCTGGAGACTAGTGGAGTCTCATTTACTACTTTTCAGCTATCAGGGGTAGCCTTGAGATGGTGGGAGGCCTATGAGCTGAGCAGGACAGCCTGCGCTGCACCATTTATGTGGCATGAGTTATCCATTCTCTTCTTAAGATAAGTTTTTTCCACAGACTCGCAGGGAAGAGGTGCGTAGGCAGTTTGAGCAGCTACGCTAGGAGGGTCTGTCAGTGACCCAGTATGAGATGAGATTTTCAGAGTTCGCTCGTCATGCAATCTGATTGGTTCCCATAGAGAAAGAGAGGATTTAGAGGTTCATTGATGTCCTTAACTATGAACTACGTTTCGTCATGACTCGCAAGATTGCATCAGGTGCTAGGTTCGACGAGGTCGTTGATATTGATAGGTGGCAAGAGCAGGTTCGTAGTCAGGAGCATGAGGAGAGGGAGTCCAAGAGGCCTTGTGGTTCGGGTAGTTTCAGCAGTGCCTCATCTGGAGGACAGTCCTACCACAGTAGGGGTCATCCTTATAGACTCGCTCAAAGGCTCGTCTGGTTCATCGCGGTGCATCAGCTAGCCATGGTTCATACAATGCTCGTCTGGGGCAGTCATCTCTCAGTGACATCCTAGCTCAGAGTTCATCCTGTACTCCATCTGTTCATGGTTTATTAGTACCAAGTCCTTCTAGCAGTTGTTTTGGTTCTCGATCCGATTCAGTTTCCACCACCATTGATGGATTGGAGTTGCTTCGAGTGCGGGGAGTTTGGACATGTGTCGAGGCAGTGTCCCGTCGTTTTAGAGGTCCAGTTCAGCAGAGGGGTCAGGTTATGATTTCCGCACCATTTACTTTACCGCGCGCTCAGCCAGCTCGGGGTGGGGCTCACACAGCTAGAGGTCGCCCTAGAGGGGGAGGCCGATTAGGTGGCGGTTAGGCTCGATGCTATGCTTTCCCTGCCTGGCTAGAGGCTGCTCCTTCAGACGCAATGACCACGTGTATTGTTTTAATATGCCACAAGGATTCTTCCATATTATTTGACCCTGGTTCAACTTATTTATATGTTTCATCGTATATTTGCTCGTTATTTGGATATTCCCCATGAGTCCTTAGTTTTGCCTTTTCATGTATCTATGCTGGTGGGCGATTCTCTTGTTTTGGACCGTGTATATCCGCTGTGTGTGGTTACCATTGGGGGATTAGAGATAAGTTGATCTCTTATTACTTAGTGTGGTTGATTTTGACGTAATTCTGAGCATGGATTGGTTGTCCCTATGTCATGCTATTCTGGATTGTCATATCACCGTGACGTTGGTGATGCCGGGGTGACCGAGGATTGAGTGGAGAGGTTCTCTGGACTATGTTCCCAGTAGGGTGATTTCATACACGAAGGCCCAACGGATGGTTGGGAAGGGATGTTTATCATATTTGGCTTTTGTGAGGGATGTTGGTGCTGATACTCCTACCATTGATTCGGTTCTGGTAGTGCGAAACTTTCTAAATGTGTTTCCTGCAGACCTGCCGAGTATGCCACCCGATAGGGACATTGATTTTGGTATTGACTTGGTGTCGGGCACTCAGCCCATTTATGTTTCTCTGTATCGCATGGCACCGGCTGAGTTGAAGGAATTAAAAAAGCAGCTTCAGGAGATTCTTGATAAGGGGTTCATTAGGCCTAGTGTGCCACCTTAGGGTGCACCAGTTCTATTTGTGAAGAAGAAGGATGGTACTATGCAGATGTGCATTGACTATAGGCAGTTGAAAAAAGTTACAACTAAGAACAAGTACCATTTCCTGCGCATTGATGACTTATTTGACCAGCTTCAGAGAGCTAGGATGTTCTCCAAGATTTATTTGAGGTTCGGGTATCACCAGTTAAAGATTCGGGACTATGATATTCTGAATACGGCATTCAGGACCCCTTATGGTCACTACGAGTTCCTTGTGATGTCTTTAGGTGGACCAATGCCCCAGCAACATTTATGCATATGATGAACAATGTTTTTTAGCCATATCCGATTCATTCGTCATAGTATTTATTGATGATATCCTGGTGTACTGATGTAGACAGGAGGATCATGCACAACATCTGAGGATTGTACTACAGACGTTGAGGGAGGAGAAATTTTATGCTAAGTTATCCAAGTGTGAGTTTTGGCTTAGTTCGGTGGCGTTCTTGCGATGTGGTGTCCAGTGAGGGGATCAAGATGGATCCAAAGAAGATTGAGGCGGTTCAAAGTTAGTCCAGACCGTCTTCAACTACTGAGATTCAGAGCTTTCTTACCTTGGTCGGATATTATCGCCTCTTCGTGGAGGGCTTCTCGTCCATCGTAGCGCCTTTGACCAGGTTGACCCAGAAGAGTGCCTCATTCAGGTGGTCTGATGAGTGTGAGGAGATCTTCCAGAAGCTCAAGACTTCTTTGACCACAACTCCAGTTCTAGTTTTTCCTTTAGCATCGGGTTCCTATACAATGTATTGTAATGCTTCTCGGATTAGTATTGGGTGTGTCTTGATGCAGGAGGGTAGAGTGATTGCTTATGCTTCTCGCCAATTGAAGCCCCAAGAGAAGAACTACTCCATTCATGATTTAGAGTTGGCAGCCATTGTCCATGCATTGAAGATTTCGAGGCATTATTTTTATGGCTTATCTTGTGAGGTATTTACAGTTCATCAGAGTCTTCAGCACTTGTTCAAGCAAAAGGATCTAAATTTGAGGCAGCGGAGATGGTTGGAGCTGATAAAAGACTATGATATAACCATTTTGTATCATCCCGGGAAAACTAATATGGTGGCCGATGCTTCGAGTAGAAAGGAGGTGAGTATGGGTAGCCTTGCATGTATTCATGTTGGTGAGAGACCGTTTGCATTAGATGTTCAGGCCTTGGACAATCAGTTCACGAGGTTAGATATTTCGGAGCCTAGTCGGGTTCTAGCTTGCGTGGTTTCTCGGTCTTCTTTATATGATCACATCAGAAAGCGTCAGTATGATGACCCCCATGTGCTTGTCCTTAAGGACACGGTTCAGCACGATGATGCCAAGTTTCTATTGGGGATGATGGGGTGTTGCGGATGCAGGGTCGGATTTGTGTGCCCAATGTGGATGGGTTACATGAGTTGATTCTTGTGGAGGCCCACATTTCGCGATATTCCATTCATCCGGGTGCCGCAAAGATGTATCGGGACTTGAGTCAGCACTATTAGTAGAGGGGAATGAAGAAATATATAGTGGAGTTTGTAGTTCGATGCTTGAATTGTCAGCAAGTGAAGTACGAGCATCAGAGGCTGGGCGGTTTGCTTCAGAGGTTTGAGATTCTCGAGTGGAAATGGGAGCGTATCAGCATGGACTTCTTAGTTGGGCTCCCATGGACTTTGAAGAAATTTGATGCTATTCGGGTGATTGTGGACCAGTTGACTATGTCCGTGCACTTCATTCTAGTTGGGACCAACTATTCTTCTGAGCAGTCGGCTGAGATCTATATCTGCGAGATTGTTCGCCTTCACGGTGTGCCAGTGTCCATTATTTCTGATCGAGGCACGTAGTTCACATTGTAGATTTGGAGAGCACTGCGGCAAGAGTTAGGTACACGGGTTGAGTTGAGTACAACATTCCACCCTCAGACGGACGGACGGTCCGAGCGCACCATTCAGATATTGGAGGATATGCTACGCTCTTGTGTCATGGATTTCGGGGGTTCTTGTGATCAATTTCTACCACTTGTAGAGGTTGCCTACAATAACAACTACCAATCAAGTATTCATATGGCTTCGTATGAGGCCTTATATGGGAGGCGGTGTCAATCTCCAGTGGGGTGGCTTGAGCCAGGGGAGTGTTTACCTTGAAAATGGTAATAACAATTAGATTTGATTTTGTGGTTCTAAAAATATGTGATCTATTTTTATGCTAGTTGTTAAGCAGTAGATGCTAAGAGATGAGGTTAGGAAATAAGATAAGAATTTGAAGATAGCTTTAGAAACCAAACCAAATGGTTGAGAATCGGGGCCTCGAGCTAGCGTATGCCGGGCCTCGATGTCGAGTCAGATGCTCGTAAAGGCTTAGTCTATGAAGGATTAACAACTACTAGGGTGGTGATCGCGGCTCTATATGACCAATAACAAGCAATAAATGAAGAACAATTAATGAGATATAATAAATGTAAATAAAGCAATAAATGTAGGCAATAGATCCAAATAGAGAATATGCTTGAGTTAGAGAGCAGAAAGAATGTTCTTGTATTGAATGAAGTATCTTGTGTTGGAGAGACCTTTTACAAAATGGTAAGGACCCCCTTTATAGATGAGGGGAACCCTAATGTGGTACAAGTGCATTTATTACATAAGTAGCTGGTACAATCACTCAATCAGCCTGGCGCAGGCTGTCACTGTCCACGCATGTGTTGTCAGAAAAAGTACTGCTCCTGGGGAACTGCTCGCTCACTTGTGATAACCACTGGTTCGTTCTACCCCGATATCGGGCACGAAGAGTCCTCAAAGACTTTGAACCCCGAGCTATTCCCTCGGCCCCTCGATGTGAAATTGTGCAATGTCTCGCTGATCGTGAAATCGGCCTTTCTAATTTTGGCCGCATACAGATAGTCCTCGCGTTTCTCAGAGTGAAATGAAGAGAAACGATTTCGAGATCTTGCCCTTCGATGCTTCCATCGAAGCGAACAGTCGCGTCTTTCCAGGTGACTGATGTAACAGACAAGGCTTCTAAAGGTTGTGTCCACACAATCCCCAAAATCTTCGAATTAATTAATAGTAGTTGGCTATCTTTTGGTCTGCTCAATTAGGCTTCTATAAATACTCACGCCTTTGCCCCTTCCTTTCTATTGTGTTATCAGATTCCCAATAGGGTTTTTTCTTCCTTCCTACCTTTCTCTCGTGTTCTTTTCCGAAGCGCGGTTTTTCCGTTCCTTCTCTGTGACCTTTTGGTAAAAATGGCAAAAACTTCTGCCTTTATCTCTCAGAAAGTAGTGCCTTCCTCTTCCACGCTCCCCTCTGAGGGTAGAGCAGCAACGTCTCCTGATGCTAGAACATGTGTTCCAGAGGTCTTTGAGATGACCTCTGATTTCAAGGTCGAAAGACCTTCTTCGAAGCCGGGGCGAAGTGAGCCTGGGTCTCGTTACGTTAGTTTAATAACGAACGTCAAGAGGTTGAAAATCGACTGTCGCTGGGGAGACGCAATGTTAGTGGAGATTCCTTCTCGGGGGGAGGATATAACGACGTATAAAGCCGACTTCCTCAGTGTGTATACTTATCCGTTTACCCTTGGTCCAGCGGTGTCATCCATGCCTTTGATAGACCCCGTGATCCTCGACTTCTGCGAACGATACCAAGTGACCCTTGGCTAAATTCACCTGTCATTCCGGTGTGTCGTTTACATGATCAGGCATTACACGGATAGGATTAAGGGGATGCCCTTCACTCTTGACCATTTGATCAGAATATATAGTCCTCGACTTTTTCGTGGGGTTCTGATTAAGCTCTGTTGTCGGGCCTCTTTTCTTGTACCTATGAGGCTAGGAACGGGGGGTGGATGAGCCGTTTTGTCCGAGTTAGGACTTCAGATTTGATCCCCAGAGAGAGGATCCGAAAGGTTGAACATGAAGCGTAAGTAAACGTACCTGGCTAACTGCCCATTCCTTTCTTAAGAATGCATTCCCTCATGAACTGACTCCTTCTACTGATACAGCTGTCGCGGTGTACCCCAGTGCGGTTATGAATCTTCCAGCCTGGGTAGCTAAACTGGACTCGATTTGCGCATATGTCGAGCGCGTGTGGCGCGATTTATCCAGGGCCTGATGGGAAGCCAAGGATCACGGTGAGACTTCATTCTCTGCTATAGCTTTGATTCTACAAAAGTCACTACTGATCACACTCACATTCCTTGTGCTTATTTTTGCATTTGGGCAGGTCTGGGGGAGGTCTTCCTGATGACAGAAACTCCGCCCAGTGAAGCGGGTGCCCCAAAACCTGATGAGGAAAGGAAAAGGCGAGGGAGCTCGTCGACTCATCCCTCGACACCCAAGAAGGCCATAATGGAAGGACCTAAGTATGATTTAGCAGCCTTAACCCCAGAAGCGTCGGGGAGCCCCCGAGTTGGCGGCGAAAAGAAGGATGATCCTTTGATAGCATCTGAGGGGGGAGATGATCTGGCTATTTTGCGTACTGTTGAGTTGGCGACTTTCGAATCGCGGCTCGATTTTGTTGTTGCCTCACCTCGGGCTGAAGAGGCCAACGAGGGTGTAATGGGCTCCATCACAAAGCCGGTTGACGGCCAAAATTTTCCTCGAGCCGAGGCATGCTTGGTAGGCGATTCAGGGGGGGCTAATTCCGAAGTTTTTCAGAAGCAAGAGATGGCCCCAATTGATTCAGTCGAGGTCGTTCACGTGAGTGATTCCCCTCCGGAAGCGCCTTTTCCTTTGAGGGAGACACAAGATGTTCCCAACACAAAGTCTCTCCACGTGGGGGCGTTCAGTGGTGATAAAAATATGATCGAAAAGCCTTCTGTTGCGCCTGAGAAAAAGCCTGAGTCTGGTATTTCGCTCGTTTTCAGTGAGATCAACAGGCTATGTGAGCAGGTAATTTATTTACAAATTATGCTTGGTGCTTTGACCTTTCGACTTGCTAACCTTATTTCTTTCATGGTTCCAGGCGAAGGCGCTTTACGATCAATCATTGGCCAATTTTGAAGCCGAGCTGACTCGCCAAGAGGGAGAATATAAGAAACTTACCTCGGAGGCTGATAAACTCAGGCCCCTTCCGATCAAGAGGGAGGAGAAACTCCGTAGCCTTCGGGATTACTTGGAGGCGACGTCCCGGGAAAAGGCTTGTCTTACTGAACAGGTTACTCCGTTCCAGTTTGTTTTTTGCCTGCATGTTTAACCAACTTCAGTCTGCTAATATCCTTGGACCGATTTAGCAGTTCAAAGAGAAAGAGGTCCTCATGGGGGGGGGAGCTCCGAGCCAGGGACTCTGAAGTTCTTGAACTGAAGCGGCATTTGAATGAGGTAACCTCTGAGAGAGATGCCCTCCGGGGAGAGGTGGTTTCGATCGAGCATTGCCTCGAAGAAACGAGGACTGAGAGGAGCAAGTACAAGGATCTCCATGCTGAGTTGGTTATTACGTTATCCGAGGTGAGGGCTGAAGCCGAGGAGCTCGTGACTTCGCATAAGAAGGATGCCGTAACTACAAATGCTTAGGCCTGGAAGCTGTCCGAAGAGGCCGAGTTGCGCCTGACCCGAGCAGTGGAGCATGCCTGATTAGAGTCTCGGAGACAGACGCTTGAGGATGTATTTGTGAGGGGCATTGATTTAGTCGCCAAGGTTGAGAGGGTGAAGACCCTAGAGGAGGAGGCAACGACCTTGCTTCCTTCTGAAAACGAGTCAAGCAGTGATTCGGGGGATGTTGAAGAAGGAGGCGCGGTCCCTGAAAGAGAAGAGGTCGTTGGGAACCCGGAGGTTATGGCCGAAGTTATTGGAAGCACACTTTTCGAGGGGGCCGTCGAAGGCATAGCTCCGGTGATAGACTAGGGTCTTTTTTGCTTTCTGCTTTTTAAGGGCTCCAGATGTGGGTTTGTAATCGCACTTTTATGAGTTTTATATATGTGTCTACTATTACCCTTTTTTAATTTCCCTTCGAATGACTTGCGACATTCGTTTGGCAATTGACCCTAAGTTGTGGATATCCAATTTAGAACCTTAGGTTCCTGCTGCCGTCGAGCGATTCGTAATGGTCGAGAGTTTGGGGCTTGAGCCCCGAGCCATGTTTTCGACTTGCTTTTACTAGCTTTTAATCTTTCCTGGGTTTGTCGACCCGTAAGTCTGTTGCGTCGGCCCTAAGGCTACTTGCGTGGATTTTTTAGATTCTCATGTGTCGGGTTAGTGCGACCTTCCATTCGAGCGGGTGCTTGGGCTTTCGCACTTTTTGCCTTCAGGCCCTTTTTAGTTAGCTACTTCGGGCTTTATTCTTCGAGTTGGGCTTCGACTTAGATTCCTTAATCTTTGGGTTTTTGAATTTGAAGCTGGCGTCTTAGGCCCTTATGCTTTTTTGGGAAAATTCAGTTAACTGTCGGGTTCAATCTCTGAGTCGGGTTTCAATTCGGGCTTGTTGACCCTCAAGCTTTTGAATTTGAGTTGACCCTTAGGCTCTTACGCGTTGGGGTCGGTACGACCTCGAATTAGGGCTGGCGATAGTGGCTCTTATGCATTAGGGTCTGTACGATCTCTAATCTAGGCTGGCGGCAGTGGCACTTACGCGTTAGGGTCGGCACGACCTTTTACATAGGATGGCGACAGTGGCTCTTATACGTTAGGGTCGGTACGACCTTTTACATAGGCTGGCGACAGTGGTTCTTACGTATTAGGGTCGGTACGACCTTTTGTGTAGGCTTTATTTTCCCTTGTTTAGGACTTTTTTGAAATTTGTTTGCCTGACTCTTCAACGGTTCGATAGAACCTTGATTGTGAGTTGTTATGTGGCGATGATCGAGCACCTCGGAAGGTTTTGCTCGGTGGCTGATTGTTTTCGAAGCCTATAATTTGGAGTTGACATGGTCGAAGCTCTTTTGCCTATGTCGAGGGTAGCATGTTTTAACCGGTTCTTTTCAAAGTTTTTTCGAAGTAATTGAAGGTCTGTGATTTTGTAGCGACGGTCGGTCATCCCTGAGTCGCGTTAGTTTGGCTGGAGCCTTATGACCATAGTCATTTATGTTTGGCCGGAGCCTTTTGGTTCCCGAATGAAGTAGTTTCGGCGTCTATGTCGAGGGTATGCCTTTTAGGGGTCTTACAAGTTCGAATATACAACCTTAACTTTATGGTCGGGGTAATGCCTTTTTGTAAGGTCTTACAATTTTCATTCCTTGCTTGAGGTCTTACAGTTTTTCTTGCTTGGTACAAGCATGGTTCTTGCCTTGCTTAAGGTCTTATAGTTTTTGTTACTTGGTACAAGTAAGGTTCATGCCTTGCTTAAGGTCTTACATTTTTTGTTACTTGGTACAAGTAAGGTTAATGCCTTGCTTAAGGTCTTACAGTTTTTGTTACTTGGTACAAGTAAGGTTCATGCTTTGCTTAAGGTGTAACAATTTTTTTTGTTGCTTTATAAAGGTCTTACGTGCTCGAGGTTGCCCGCATGGGGCCTTATAGCCTCGGGTTTTTGACAGATCGATGGGGTGGCAATTGGCGGCAGTCCCCGAGTCATCGAAAGTTTCTCGGCTCACGAGCCATTCCTTGCAAACTTGGTGTTGCCTCATTGTGGGCTTACGAGTTCAGAGTCTCCGACCCGGAGGTCATGTGGCCTTGAGTTTTTGACGCCAGTCCCCGAGTGTTCGGGACGTTTTTGGCTTCTGGAGCCATTTTTGTAACTTTAATGTTGCCTCATCGAGGGCTTAGCTTCGAGTTTTTGATGCCAGTCCTCGAGTGTTCGGGACGTTTTTTGGCTCTGGAGCCGTTTTTGTAAAAATTACCAAGCTTCTTTGAATGTGAAATGCTTTGATAGAGGGGAAAGTATTCTTTGATTACTTGGTACAAGTATACACGTTTTTGCTGTCAATGGCTCGGTTATTCTATATGGACACGGTTCGTTGGACCGTTTGGTCCGGTACATCATTTTCCTATTGAGACCCCGTTCAGCACATCTTGGCTTCTCCGAGGAGGTGACCTTCCGGGGGGATGCCCCTCAGTATTCGAGGTTGATTGAAGAGAAGCCTTGAATAATTGTTGAGCCTTCCTTAGGTAGCATATAGATGTTGCCTCGTAAAAAACGTTGCCGGTAAAACCCTTCTTGGGATAAAAAAAAACCGATCGAAGGAAAAGAGTGCAACGCATGCCTTTGAAACCTAAGGCTTTTGAGCTTTCAGCAGTAATAGCGTTTGAGCATCGATACATTCCAATTGCTTGGAAACTGTTCGCCCTCCATGGTGCTGAGTTTATAGGATCCTTTGCCGACCACTCGGAGGACGCGGTATGGTCCTTCCCGATTTTGACCTAGCTTTACTTTATTGGGGTTTCGAGTATTCAAGGTGACCTTTCTTAGGACTAAGTTCCCGATCGCAAAATGTCGGAGATTCGTTCTTCTGTTGTAGTATCTTTTGATTCTCTGTTTTTGCAGCCATTCGGACCAGCGAGGCTTCTCGCCTTTCATCCAGTAGTTCGAGAGCAGCAGTCATGGCCTCGTTGTTTGAGCTTTCGGTGGCATGTTGGAATCTGGCGGTTGGTTCTCCAACCTCAAATAGTATCAAAGCCTCGGCTCTATATACTAGAGAGAAAGGTGTTTCCCCCGTGCTTGATTTTGGAGTTGTGCGATATGCCCATAGTACTTCGGGTAATATTTCTCTCCATCTTACCTTCACACTTTCCACCTTCTTTTTTAGATTTTGAATGATGGTTTTGTTCGTGGATTCAGCCTGGCCGTTTGCACATGGGTGATTGGGCATCAACAGGATTCTTTTGATCTTGTGATCCTCGAGGAACTGGGTCACTTTGCTTCCGATGAATTGCTTTCCGTTATCGCATGTTATCTCGGAAGGAATTCCGAACAGGCACATGATATAGTCCCAGATGAAGTTCATGACTTCTTTTTCTCTTATCTTTTCGAAGGCCTGTGCTTCAACCCATTTTGAGAAGTAGTCAGTCATAAATAAAATAAATCTAGCCTTACCCGGTGCCGTTGGTAGAAGTCCGATGATGTCCATCCCCCATTTCATGAACGGCCATGGTGATAAAACTGAATGTATCTGTTCACCGGGCTGGTGAATCATCGGGGCGAATATGTGGCATTTGTCGCATTTGCGGACGAATTCTTTGGTATCCTTTTCCATGTTATCCCAATAGTAGCCTGCTCTAATTATTTTTTGAATTAAGGAATCGGCACCAGAGTGATTTCCGCAGGTGCCCTCGTGGATTTCTCGGAGCACATAGTCTGTGTCTCCCGACCCCAGACATACTGCTAGGGGGCCATCAAAAGTTCTTCTGTAAAGAGTTCCATTTTCGTCAAGCGAGAATCGTGCCGCTTTGGTTCGCAGGGCCCTCGACTCTTTTGGGTTTGCGTGTAGCTTCCCGCTTTCCAAATATCGATATACTTATTTCTCCAATCCCATGTTAGGCTAGTGGAGTTGATTTCGGCGTGACCTTCTTCGATTACTGATTTAGTTAATTGAACAACAGCCCCGGGGAGTATGTCATCTTCCTCGACGAACGATCCCAGGTTTGCAAGGGCATCGGCTTTGCTATTCTCTTCTCGAGGTATGTGAACCAGAGTCCATTCTTTGAAGCGGTGCAATGTGACTTGCATTTTTGTCCAGGTATCTTTGCATCATGTCTTCCCGAACCTCGAAGCTCCCATTTACCTGGTTTACCGCCAGGAGGGAATCGCATTTTGCTTCAATGACTTCAGCTCCTAGGCCTTTGGCCAATTCTAGACCTACAATCATAGCCTCATACTCGACTTCATTGTTAGTTAACCTTGCGGTTTTTATAGATTGTCTAATCACGCCGCCCGTATGTGGCTTTAGAACTATGCCGAGCCCGGATCCTCTTACATTCGAGGCGCCGTCAATGAACAGGGTCCATACCTCGGAAGATGTGCTCGTTTTAAACAAAAGTTCTTTCTCGACCTCGGGTACGAGGGCGGGAGTGAAGTCGGCTACGAAGTCTGCCAGGATTTGAGACTTGATAGCCGTTCGGGGCTGATACTCGATATCGTATCCCCCTAGTTCGATAGCCCATTTGGCCAGTCGGCCTGACAATTCGGGTTTATGCAATATGCTCCGAAGGGGGTATGTTGTTAAAACACAAATACGATGCCATTGGAAGTAAGGTTTCAATTTTCCAGACGCACTTATTAATGCAAGAGCTAACTTTTCCAAGTGTGGATAACTAGTTTCGGCATCGCCTAGGGTCCGACTTACATAATAAACAGGGAATTGCATACCTTGTTCTTCTCGAATCAGCACACCACTTACCACTATCTCGGATACAGCCAGATAGAGATTCAACGTCTCATCTTCTTTTGGGGTGTGGAGTAAAGGCGGGTTTGTTAGTTATCGCTTCAACTCTTCCAAGGCGACTTGGCACTCCGGCGTCCATTCAAAGTTGTTTTTCTTTTTTAGTAAGGAGAAGAAATGGTGATTCCTATCTGATGATCTCGATATGAA
This sequence comes from Nicotiana attenuata, assembly GCF_001879085.1. Lineage (NCBI taxonomy): Eukaryota > Viridiplantae > Streptophyta > Magnoliopsida > Solanales > Solanaceae > Nicotiana > Nicotiana attenuata. Next base: position 109,132 of record NW_017673723.1, read on the forward strand.
CCGTCCCAAGGCTGCTATCCGCCCGGTCAGCCGTTGCATGGCTTTTACGTTGTTTACCACCATAATTTCCTCGATAGCTTTGATTTTGTCGGGGTTGATTTCGATCCCTCTATTTGATACCATGAAACCTAAGAATTTGCCCGATCCTACCCCGAAGGCGTATTTCTCGGGATTGAGTTTCATGTTGTAACTTCTGAGGATTTCGAACGTTTCCTGCAAATGAGTCAAATGGTCCTCTGCGCACAGGGACTTAACTAGCATATCGTCAATATAGACCTCCATGGTTTTGCCTATTTGATGCTCGAACATCTTATTAACTAGGTGTTGGTATGTGGCCCTTGCATTTTTCAGCCCAAAGGGCATTACATTGTAACAGTACGTGCCATACTTTGTGATGAACGAAGTTTTTTCTCGATCCTCGGGATTCATCTGAATTTGATTATACCCCGAATAGGCATCGAGAAAAGTGAGGGTTTCATGGCCGACCATGGAATCGATCAAACGATCGACGTTGGGCAATGGGAACGAGTCCTTGGGGCATGCTCTATTTAGATCTTTGTAATCTACGCACATTCTTAGTTTATTCCCCTTTTTGGGAACTACCACCACATTGGCCAACCATTCGGGATATTTTACTTCCCTAATAGACCCTATCTTGAAGAGTTTCGTTACCTCTTCTTTGATGAATGCATGCTTTACCTCGGACTGGGGTCTCCTTTTTTGCTTCACCGGTTTGTATCTGGGGTCGACACTTAGTCGATGGGTGGTTTTCTCCGGCGGGATCCCTGTCATGTCTAAATGGGACCAAGCGAAGCAGTCGATGTTGTTAATAAGAAATTGAATGAGTTCTTTCCTGAGTTCGAGGGTCAATCCCGTCCCCAGGTGTACCTTACGATCCGGGAGATGCTCGATCAATATGGCTTGGTCTAGTTCTTCAATAGTCGACTTCGTCGCATCGGATTCTTTGGGGGCGATGAAGGTTCTGGGAGCGAGGAAATCTTCTTCGTCATCCTCAGGGGTATGTTGGCTCCCAACTCTTCTGAGGCGGAGAGTACAGAATTTGGTACCTCATCATGGACCGCGAACATTTCTTTCACCGCATACTACTCTCCATATACTGTCTTTATTCTGTATTTTGTAGGAGACTTCATCATTTGGTGTAGGGTCGATGGCACTGCCTTCGTATTATGTATCCAAGGCCTACCAAGCAAGGCATTGTACCTCGCATCTCCCTTAATGATTTGGAATCTGGTATTCTGAACTGAATCAGATATGTTGACCGGGAGGGTGATCTCTCTTTTTGTTGCTTCGCCGGCCATATTGAAGCCGTTGAGGATTTGGGAGGTAGGTATGATCTGGTCGAGTAATCCGAGTTGTTCTACCACCGTCGATCTGATTATATTGGCTGAGCTACCTAGATCCACGAGTAAACGTTTGATTTGAATGTTATTTAAGAGAAACGAGATTACCAGCGCATCGTTGCGTGGATGAGACAGAGTCTCGAAATCTTCCTCGCTGAACGCGAGGATGTCCTCAGGTATGCGAGCCCGAGTTTGCCGTTGTGTTGCCGCGGAAACCTTTATCCGCTTGATCACGGGTCCTTGGGGAATGTCGGTCCCTCCTATAATCATATGGATGGCGTGTTGAGGTTCTTCCGCTTCACTCTCCCTGTTTGCCTTTCTTTCTTCCCGTGTGGGGTTTTCCCGAGTGTCTTATTGATTTTCTCAGCGTACACTCCTGTTGGTATGGGAACTTACGCCAACGCGTTGAGTGTTGCATGAGACCATATCGATGAGAATCGGTTCTGGTGTGACCTCAGGGTTTTGTGGTGGCATACCAACACCTGGAATAGCTACAACATTTTCTCTATGGTCCTCAAGACTGTTGTTCTCATTGCGTTTACTGAGTTAGACATTTTGACTTGAAATCAAAGATCTTTAACAAGAAAAAGCGTAAAAGATAACTTGCGTTATGTAGTGAACCAGTAACAAAATAATCACTATTATTTTTAGCCCCACGGTGGGCGCCAACTATTTACCTTGAAAATGGTAATAACAATTAGATTTGATTTTGTGATTCTAAAAATATGTGATCTATTTTTATGCTAGTTATTAAGAAGTAGATGCTAAGTGACGAGATTAGGAAATAAGATAAGGATTTGAAGATGGCTTTAGAAACCAAACCAAACGGTTGAGAATCGGGGCCTCGAGCTAGCGCATGCAGGGCCTCGATGTCGAGTCAGATGCTCGTAAAGGCTTAGTCGATGAAGGATTAACAGCTACTAGGGTTGTGATTGCGGCTCTTTATGACCAATAACAAGCAATAAATGAAGAACAATTAATGAGATATAATAAGTGTAAATAAAGCAATAAATGTAGGCAATAGATCTAAATAGAGAATATGCTTGAGTTAGAGAGCAGAAAGAATGTTCTTGTATTAATTGAAGTATCTTGTGTTAGAGAGCCCCTTTACAAAATGGTAAGGACCCCCTTTATAGATGAGGGGAACCCTAATGTGGTACAAGTGCATTTATTACATAAGTAGCCGGTACAATCACTCAATTAGCCTGGCGCAAGTTGTCACTGTCCGCGTAGGCGTTATCAGAAAAAGTACTGATCCTAGGGAACTTCCCGCTCACTTGTGATAACCACCAGTTCGTTCTGCCTCGATATCGGGCACGAAGAGTCCTCGAAGACTTCGAACCCCGAGTTATTCCCTCGGCCCCGCGGGGTGAAATTGCAAAATATCTCGCTGATCGTGAAATCGGCCTTTCCGATTTTGGTCGCATATAGAAAGGCCAGGCTGTTGGGTACTGACTTGGTTCAGGATGCTTTGGAAAAGGTCAAGTTGATTCAGAATCGGCTTCGCACAACATAGTCTAGACAGAAGAGTTATGCCAATCGGAAGGTTCGTGATGTTGCCTACATGGTGCGAGAAAAGGTATTGCTCCAAGTTTCACCCGTGAAGGGTGTTATGAGGTTCAGGAAGAATGGCAAGTTGAGCCGTAGGTGTATTGGCCCTTTTGAGGTGCTTAAGAGGATTGGAGAGGTGGCTTACAAGCTTGCACTGCCACCTAGTCTATCAAGTGTTCATCCAATGCTTCATGTTTTCGTGCTCCGGAAGTATTTCGGTGATTGTCTCATGTTTTGGACTTCAGAAAGGTTCAATTAGATGGGGATTTGACTTATGATGTGGAGCCGGTGGCCATTTTGGATCAGCAGGATCGAAAGTTGAGATCAAAGAAAATAGCTTCAGTGAAAGTACATTGGAGAGGTGAGCCAGTCGAGGAGGTTACCTAGGAGACCAAGCGAGAGATGTGGAGCAGCTATCCACACCTATTTGAGACTCTAGGTACAATTCTAGACCTGTTCACGGACGAATGTTCATATAAGAGGGGGAGAATGTAACAACCCGGCCGGTCATTTTGAGTATTTTAGCCTCGTTCCCTCGTTTATTGCTTATGTTATGTTTGTTTGTTGTTATGTAACTTGTCAGGGTGGTTGGTTTGGTTTCGGGGATGTTTCAGAATGATTTGGGACACTTAGTCCCGAGGTTGGAAGCCTAAGTTGAAAGACTAACTTACTTGTAAATGACTGCGGAATTGAGTTTTGAAGGTTTCCATAGCTCTGTATGTGATTTTTGACTTAGGAGTGCGTTCGGATATCGATTTGGAGGTCCGCAGGTGGTTTTGGCTTAAATTGGCGAAAATTGGAAAAGTTGAAGTTTGGAGAGTTGAGAAGTTTGACCGAATTTGTTGTTATTGGGCTCGAATTTTGGTTCTAAAAATTGGAACCGGTCTGTTGTGTCATTTATTAATTGTGTACAAAATTTGAGGTTAGTTGGAGTTGGTTTCATAGGTTTCGACATCGATTTGTAGAAGTTGGAAATCCATTAGTTTCAATAGGCTTGAATCGGGGTGCGATTCGTGTATTTGATGTTATGTGATGTGATTTGAAGCCTCAACTAAGTCTGTATGATATTTTAGGATGGGTTGGTATGTTTGGATGGGGTCCCGCAGGCCTCTGGTGTGATTTGGATTAAAATCGGATTTGAACTTTGGACTTAAGAATGGTTGGTGTGTTCATATCCGGTGCCACCGCAATTGTGTGAATTTGGCCGCAGGTGGGGAGCCGCAGTAGCGGCCAAGGGGTCGCAGATGCGATTCTTGGTGAGTTGGGGAGTTTGCGCAGGTGCGAGGAAGATTCCGCACTTGAGAGGTCGCAGATGCGGAAGGGTGGTCGCAGAAGCGGAAGAGGGGCTGGAGTGGTAGGCCTGCAGAAGCGGACGGTGTTGCGTAGAAGCGCATCCGCAGGGCGGGCTTGGTACCGCATATGCGGTTGGTCAGCCATTAAGTTACTATTGCAGAAGCGGATTTTGACCACAAAAGCGGTGAAAGTGATCGCAGGTGCGAGATGCCTGGCGTAATAAATATAAACGAGGGTGAGAGTATTTTCTTCATTTTTGGACTTTTGGAGCTCAGATTGAGGTGATATTTGGAGGGGTTTTCACCTAGATTGAAGAGGTAAGTGATTTTTGATCACTTTTGTCCATGTATTTTGAATACCCATTGATTATTTCACCTATTTATTGTGAATCTAAGTGAGAATTTGGGAATTTTTGACCCATGTATTTGAGAGTAAGATTTGAGGGTTTAAGGGTCGATTTATGGATGGAATTGGATGATTTTAGTATGGTGGACTCGTTATTAATTTGGTGTTCAGATTTTATGAATTTTGACGGGTTTCGAGATGTGGCCTCGGGATTGAATTTTGACTTTGGTTAAATAACTTAGCTTTATCATATGAAATCGATTGCTATAACTTGTATTGATTGTATTAAGTTGTTTGTGGCCATATTCGAGTCGTTTGGATGCTGATTCGCAAGGTAAGGGCTTGTTAGAGTTGTCATTTGCGCGGTTTGAGATAAGCAACACTTCTAAAATTGGTACTGAGGGTATGAATCCCTGAAATACGTGTTATGTGGTTGGTGTTGAGGTGATGCACATGCTAGGTGACAGGCGTGCGGGCGTGCACCGTGGTAATTGTGACTCGGTTGATTCCGTGATAGTGTGTAGTTATCAAATCTTGTTGATATTCATGTAATCCCTACGTGTTAGAGTTATTGAGTTGCGATCCATGTTTGAAATCATGTTTAGGCTATATGCTTATCTTGTTGGGACCCAATGAGTTCATTTATGCTGTTGAGTTATTTGCTTAAATTGCAATCATGTACTCAGTCACATTCATAATTTTCTTATCATATCTCAGTCGGTGTTATCATTTATTGTTACATGATGTTATCATTGTTTGGGCTAATTGGCATGAGATTTGTGAGCCCGAGAGACTGGAAAGATTGATGACTGATTGAGGCCTGAGGGCCGGCGATATTTATGGGATCGGGTTGTACGCCGCATCAGGCTTTATTGATACATTTATGGGATCAGGCTGCATGCCGCATCGCGTGGGTAGGATCTGCCCTTCCGAAGTCAGATACACCCGCAGTGAGCGCAGGTGCTGTTGAGTGCTAAGTGCGAGTGCTGAGTGTTTTAGAGTGCTGAGAGATTGAGCATGCTCAGTGATTGAGCCTCTGAGAGAGATTGCGTACTCCGAGAGTGTGAGAACATAGGTTTATTACTGTGTTGCATTACATGTGAGATGCATATTTGACATGTGGACATAGAGATGTAACATTCCTCATGCTGGCTATACATGGCATATTTTAGCAGTATTGAGGCTAAATTGTTGAACTTGAAATCATGTCTACATTTATGTATTACGAATTGATCATGGGATTTCTCTATGTTATTACTGTCATTTCCTTGTTATATATGTAATGTTGTTATCTGGATTTGGATTGTACATTTCTCAGCTCGTCACTGCTTTCAGCATAAAGTTAGTCCAGTTACTTATTGAGTAGATTGGGTCGATTGTACTCATACTACACTCTACACTTTTTGTGTAGATCCAGGAACATTTGGACCCACTGGTTGCTAGACTTGGAGCAGTATTTGCTAGGAGACTATTGAGGTAGCTGCTTTGCCACTTGTAGACCTCAAATCTCCTTCCTTCCAGTTTTATTCTGTACTCTTTCAGGAGTTGTATTGGAGATTTAGGTTGTGTTGATGCTTAGTAGCTCATGTACTCGGTGACACCCGTATTTTGGGAAATTTGTAGTTGAGTCGTAGTTTCTTATCGGTTATTTATGAGATTTTCACTATTAAACTTATTATATCATGTTTTTAATTTAAAATGTGTAGTTATTTCGTAATTATCGGTTTTGCCTAGTAATGTGATAGGCGCCATCAGGACATGTTGAGATTTGGGTCGTGACAATGACTTGTTGATCTAATGAGTGCTTATGAATTTCTGCATGTTTCTTCCATCATCGTTAGTGTACTTAGGGGTTGGAACACGGTTTTTGTTTATATGAGGTTTGTTACCGGTGTAGGGCTTGTTTTTGAGGAGCTATTGTGGTCAAAAGTTACTGCTGTGGGTATGCGAGTTATGTGGTATATCATGTGATTACGTCTTGGGTTATGGTTATGACTTGATACATCTTGTTCAGACTTATCAGCGTGTAGGCGCGAGATTCAGGTCTTGTAAGGAATTCCAGATGTTGGAAATTGGGTTGCAAGGTTAATGGGCTAAGGTTAAAGGAAACATCTTCGATTATGTTGAGTTGACGAGCTTATATGGATTTGGGGTGATGTGGGATCACCCCTGGGTATGTGCATAGTAAGGTTGCACGGTGATTTGAAGGCTTTCGAACGACTCTTTCCACGTTCAAGGACAAACATATGTTTGTCGACATGTGATTTTTGACCCTCCCCAAGATTTTTCATATTTTAGTATGTAAATATTTAATTTAGGCTGAATATAGCTATTTCAACTAATTTTGACTCTTTTACTTTATTTCGTCACAAAATGAAAATTACAAAAAAAAAAATATATTTTAGTTTACGTATCTTTGGTAAATTTAAATAAAAAATATACAAAAATAGTACCTTATCTTTATTTTTATATAATCTTGAAAACACAAAAAATAGTTTTATGTTTTATAGTTTAGTTCAATTAATTAAAATTAGTTTTATATTTTAATATTATAATTGTACATAATTTTAGAAGGAGGAATTAGTTTTAGGTTGGTTTATCCCGTCTTTATAAATCTTGTAGTCCATATTTTTTTTAGTCTTTGGCCCAATTTCCTACCCCATAATTCCTAGGCACATATCCCTAACCTAATCCCTACCCCTATATATTTAATACCTAAAATAAACCTACACACCTACAATAGACCTAAAAAACATACTGATCCGCGGTTACACACAAAAAAGAAAGGAGTTGTGTTCAGCTTCTTCAAGAAGAACAAAGCAGCAGCCACCTCCCTTCTCGATATCCAAGACCTCACCTTAAACCAACGATCACCCCAAAACTCCATTAGAAATCTCACCTTCAAATAGCCGTTAAACCCAGTTTCCAAACATCATATAAGTCAAAAAAAATTCACTAATTTCCCGTCTAAAGGTACGTCGGAGTCAAGCTGAGGAATTCGCGGAGTTACGAGATTTCCGGCGAAGTTCCCTTCAGAGAGGTCCGTTGAAGTTTCCGATCTATTTTACTCATTTCTAGTGATATTCATTTTCGCTGATTGTTTGTTAAATCAAAATGAAATGTTCATTGGTGAAATTAAGAGTTGAAATCTTCTTCGGCATGAGCTCTATTATACTGTTACACGGTTTAAATTGAGTGATTATTAAGAGTTGAAATCTTCTTCGGCATGAGCTCTATTATACTGTTACACGGTTTAAATTGAGTGATTTTATGGATAAATTTATTGTTTGTAACTTATTTATTAGTGATATCTGTGTTTCTGATTGTTCTTGTAGCCAAATAATGATTAATTTCTTTGAGAAGTCATGATCTTGTAGTCTTCTTACCCTTTTTTAAGTGAGTCATTTCTCGGAAAGATTTGCTGTCTAGTGCCTTGTTAATCCGCACATAGAACTACTTCTTTGTTTTTTTTATTTTTGTTTTCGTAGACATAGTTAATATTGTTGTTGCATCATAAGCATGTTGACTTGTTCAGCAATTTATTTGTGTTGTTAATAAAACTAGACCTATAGCTAAAGAGACGAATTTTCTTAATCAGTGACTTAATAAGGAGAAGTATTACTTTCTAAGTTGAATAGGTTAAGTTGTTCAGAAAATTATAAGGAGAAATAATCTTCTCTTGAAGATCCAAATGTTTAACAATTTTGTTAATTTGACAATGGAAATTGAGAAGTTGGATACTATGTAAACTGCTCCCTGATCTTTTAGAACAACTTCGAACAATGAAGCCCTTTGAAATAAGAATCGAGGCGTGCCATGCCAAATAAAATCTCAAAACTCATGGCCCTCATTTAGTTAATTTTAACTCTTTAGAAATCGAGGTGTGCCATTAGTTGAATTTTCCATGGCCCTCGCAAACCTTGTTATTAACTTGAAAGCGCGTAGTTGCTTTAGGCGCGCTATTTTAAAATTAATTTCCTAAACTCGGGTGTGCATTTCATGTGACCCAACTCCAATTCTCAACAACGTTAAATAAAATGTGTCGTGGATCGCGGGTGCATTTCATGTGACGCGATTCAAGACGCGTCTTAGATAACGTTGAATCTTCCTAAAAATAATTAAAAGCGGTTAATGAGTTAAAATTGTACCATAGGCTAAAACATGTATTAAAATCAGATAATAGGCCAATTATGATAGTTTAAGCGACCATGCTAGAACCACGGAATCCGGGGGTGCCTAACACCTTCCCTCGGGTTAATAGAATTCCTTATTCAGAATTTCTGGTTCGCAGATTTCACAAGGAAAGTCGAATTTTCCTCGATTTGGGATTTAAAATAAATCGGTGACTTGGGACACCAGAAAATAAACTATCCCAAGTGGCGACTCTGATAAATAAATAATCCCATTTTGAATAATGTCACTTAAAGTGGAAAAACTCCTTTTATATCCATTCGGGTGTGTAAAAAAGAGGTGTGACAATGTTTAAGTGGGGGAGAATGTAATGACCCACCAATCATTTTGAGCATTTGCATTCCGTTCAGCTATTTGAAGTCTTGAGTAGCTACATTTGATGAATTATGACTTGTGTGAATCATCGCTTTTGGTTTTCAGGTGTTTTGGAAGAATGTTTCTTATTTTAGAAGCTTTAAGTTAGAAGAGTCGATCAAGTTGAATTTCGTGTATTTGACCCCCGGATCGGTGTGTTGATGATTCCGTTAGGTCTGTATGGTGATTTTGGACTTGGGCGTATGTCCGAATTTGCATTTGGTTGATTCTTGAAGGTTTCGGCACTATTCGACGAAAGTTGGCAATTTGAAGTTTTAGAATGTTCATAAGTTTGACGGGAGTTGACTTTGATGATGTCGGGTTCGGATGGTGGTTCCAGGGATTGGAATAGCTTCGATATGTCATTTGGGACTTGTGTGCAAAATTTGAGTTCATTGCGAGTTGATTTGATATGGTTCAGCACGAGTTTTGGAAGTTGAAAGTTCAAATTTTCATTAAGTTCGATTTGAGGTGCGATTCGTGATTTTGATGTTTCTACGGGTGATTTGAGGCCCCGAGTAGGTCCCTGTTATATTTTGGGACTTGTTTCTATGTTCGAACAAGGTTCCGAGGGGCTCGGGCGCGTTTCAGATTTATTTTGGACCATTTTTCTTCATGTTTTCATTGCTGGTTTCTAATGCCCCAATTGTTCTTCGTGATCGCGAAGATGGAGATGCGATCACATTAAGGAAATCTGGAGCTAGGCACTTTCTTCATCACGGTTGCGATTGGAAGACAACGTTCACGTAGCTTTGTGTTGGTTACATTACGATTTGCATATGAGTCATCGCGTTCGTATAGAGCTGAGATGAGCGCTGGGAGCTGGTGATTTGTCCTCTGCGTTCGCGTGGGTCAGTCCACATTCGTGGAGAGTTGGCATTTGGATGCATCGCGTTCGCATGAGGAGGCTCGCGAACATAGAGTATTTCAGGGGCAGTGTAATTTTCTTCTTCGCGTTGCGGTGGTATTTCTGCGATCCCGATTCATAACTTCGTCCAATGATTATAAGTACTCTATTTCCGGGGGTTTTGGATATTTTAGCATATTTTGAGCTATGGAGCTCGGATTGAGGCGATTTTTAGACCATTTTTACCACATGGATTGGGGTAAGTGTTTTATACTCGGCATTGATTTTATTCTGTGATTTCATTCATTTTTGGCATTTGAGTGATGATTTCAAAAGAGAAATATGGGGGTTTTGTCTAAACTTTCCTAAAGTGAACTTTTGAGTTTTGAACATCGATTCGGAGTCGGATTTGAGTGAAATTAGTATGGTTGGACTCGTAATCGATGGGTGTCGGTTTTGTTAGTTTTGCCGGGTTCCGAGGTGCCAACCCGGGTTTGACTTTTTGGTTGACTTTGTACTTTAGATTAAAGATTCAAGCTTTATTGATTGGGATTGTTTCCTTTGTCATTATTTGATATTTTTGAGTTTCTTTTGGTTAGTTTCGAGCCGTTCGGAGGTTGTTACGTATCTGATGGCATTTCTGGAGTATTGTTTGACTTGCTCGGTATTGGATCCGGCTTGTTCGAGGTAAGTAACATATCTAAACTTGGATTTGAGGGTATTTAACCCTGGAGACTATGTTATAAGAGATGCATTGAGGTAATGCACATGCTAGGTGACGAGCGCGTGGGCGTGTGCTGGGAAAATCATGATGCTAGTTGACTATTAGACTGGACCGGACTTGTTTCGCTGTTATATCTTGTTACCTCCATGTTCTCCCTACTTGTTTGATTAAATGAGCTGAGAATCGTGTTATAAATCATGTATGGGCTATATGCTTATTCTGTTGGGACCCACTGAGGTCTTCTCTACTGTTGAGTTATTTGCTTAACTTGCAATTACATACTCAGTCATATTCATTCATTTGCACATCATATCTCAGTCTGTTATCATTTGTTGTTACATCATATTATCATTGTTTGGGATGATTTGCATGAGATTTGTGAGCCCGAGAGACTTGAGAGATTGATGACTAAGATGGGGCCTAAGGGACGAGTTGTGAGTGATGTTTATAAGATCGTGTTGCACGTCGCAGCAGGCTTTATTGACTCATTATGGGATCGGGCTACACGTTGCATCATGACATGTTGGCTTATATTAGCTCTTGGGCATGATCCGCCCCCGGAGTCTGACATACCATCAGTGAGCGCAGGTACTGAGTGCCGAGTGATTGAGTGTACCGAGTGATTGAGTGTGCCGAGTGATTGAGTGTGAGGCAGTGAGATTGAGTACTCTGAGAGTGTGAGTACGTGAGTTTATCAGTGTGATACATTACACTTGACATGCATACTTGGCATGTAGGCATATAGAAGCATTTTCTCGTGCTATACGATATTATGACATTTATGACTTCACTTGCACATTGACATGTAGGCATAGAGATGTACTTTCCTCATGCTATCTGAGAATGAAATATCTTATCTGTTGTATAATGATTTTGGGAAAAATTACAGTTTTCTGATATACTCATATTTTGGTGATTTCGGTGAAAGATTTGGGTTTTACTGTTATACATGAAAAGCATGCATGTTTTTCCGAAACAATGAATGAGCTGAGCATAATAACTTTGAGTTATTACTTGCACTGTTTTTTTTTTATTATATTGTTACGAGTTATTCTTGGCATTTGGTGTTGGACTTTGACCTTCTCCCGAGCTCGTCACTGCTTTCAACCTAAGGTTAGATTTGTTACTTAGCTTATTGAGTACATGGGGTCGGTTGTACTCATACTACACTTCTGCACCTTGCGTGCAGATTATGGAGCTGATGTTGCTGCATGTGGCGGGAGCTGGCATTGAAGATGTACTTGCGTTCCGGTTATATCTATCTCTTATTCTTGGTACTTTAGATTTATTAATCTGTTTATGTACGTTTCGAACAGATGATGTATTTATTTCATATCAGCTTTGTAAATTCTAAGTCTTAAAAGCTCATGATTTGAACTACCAATCCTTTGAATTTTTGTATAAAAGTTCAGTTATTTCATCGTGTATTTTCTCAGTGAATCTCATTTGAATTGTTGTTAATTGGCTTATCTAGCGGGTTGGGTTAGGTGTCATCATGACTAGCTGTATTTTGGGGAAATGACACTAATTTCTTGCTTCTTCTGAAATGAAACCAAAAGGGATCAAATTTAGAAGAAAGGAATTAGGAAGAAGGGGAATAAATTGGAAGAAGAGGGGCACGACAACATCTTGATGTCTATCCATTGACAGCTTAAAATAAAACAAAAATACAAAATCTCTCAAAATTTGCAGCAAAATGAGGAAGTACAAAAGAGAAGAAATTCAGAAAGCAAAAGAAAATGGTGTTCAACAGTCCAATAATTATGGGTGTAGGAAAGACTCTTTAGTGATAAAGTCCTGTATCTTCTCTTCCATTTTCCATGTCAACAACTTGGGGCTTTGCTATGTATTTGGACCATTTTTTTCTTCCTTTTGCCAAACTCATATATGTCTTTTTCCCCTTCATCTTCTTCATGTTTTTGGTCTTCAGAATTTTATTTGGATCTTGAAGATTCACACCCATATTTCTATTGATCGCTTCAAATTTTGTTCATTTTTCTTATTCAGAAAAATATTAGTAGTATGTAATTTTGATGGTATGAATGTCGTTTAGTTGTAGTTTTTCATTGGTTATATGGGAAAAGTATTTAGGATGAAAAGAATTGGAAGAAGAGGGCCGGCGGCTGTTAGAGGTTTTAGTGAATGGAATTAAAGAAAAATCATTTCAACATTTTAATCATTGAGGATGCAATTAAAGGGTGGAAAATGGTGATTTTAGGTTGATATGGCAATAAAAAGGCACTCTCACACGCCCAGATGTCGCTACTTTCAGTGACATGTGGCATGTTATGGGGGTCATGGCTTTTGAAAAACTAAGATGAGGGTGTACATCAAATAAAACATGTTTAGGGGTTCTCAACTAGTCTGCCTATAAGTTTTCTTTACACTGTTATGCATATAAGTTAAATTCACTATGCATTCATCCGGTGTATTAAAGGCTAAATTTATATATTTTATTACTTTTTCGTTTATAACAATAATAGGTGGGCTATACGCGAAACCTCCAAAAGAGATGAATGCTAAGAGAAAGAACATGTCCTCACATCAATATGCATGTTCAATATTGCCTACTATTTATTATCTAAGATCTTAAAATTTTAGTTCTTGCATAACTCATTCCTTTTGTCTCAACGAGCACCTGAAGTTATAGCAAGGTGATACTGATATTTCACCCCTTGAAAACTTCAACAAAATATAAATATTTCCATTGTATACTGATAATAGGTGAATTGAACTATGATTAAGCCCTAAAAGAACCACTTTTTTGTATAGTTTTTATGGTAAAAGCGATAACAAAATGCTCTCATGAGTGCTTTTCATGCTTTGTAGGGTACATACAATAAAAGAAGGCTATGGAGTACTTTTGGAATCAATTATGGAGGAAAGAGAGGCCAATCGCACAATATCCGCCAAGTGTACCATGCGAAATGCACAAACCAGAACCGGAGATGGATTGCCGCGGTCCCAGCGTAACCGCGGTCGGACCGCGGCGAGCAGCTGTTGCAGATTCAGAGAGGTCATTTGGCCGCGG
>NW_017673724.1:0-3062 GCF_001879085.1 Nicotiana attenuata
TATATATATATAATGATTATTTTTATAATGATGCAAGTGAAGATATTATCCTTAATTTAAAATTCACTTTAATGACTCCACTTTAAGTTTATCGATATCTCTAGCCCCAGAATTTGAATTTTTTATACCATATATAGATAATATTTGTATACTCGTGTATTGTCGGTATATCATCTATTTATATTAGCTATAAAAAGTAAACAATTAATATGGCCGGATATTATGTAAATATTCCATAAGATTTCGGTTTTTTGAATTTATCCATGATATAACTTCTATTATAATAATTTTAAAAATCTCTACTAATGCTCAAAAATATCTAATCTTTTTATTATCTTTGAATTAAAAAAAAAGTAAACAGATTTTTTGAAATAATTTGTTTACATTTAAAAAATATATTTTACGTCATACCAATTTTTTCTTTATATATACTCTTTGTTACACTTAAAAGTCGCTATAGAAACTATCAATTAGAAACCAATTTATCTATTGTCGAGTTTGAAAAAAAATCTTTCACATAATCTAATGATTCAATACTACTATTCTTCAACGAAAAAATATTATACCCTTGCAAATATTGGCTTAATACAGCTAAATGAAGGGGGTTTCAGCTTATACCCTTCAATTCCTTGAATGTGCTAAATTGAAATTAATGATAGCAATTGTATAGCTATAGTTTTGTTATTTGTTTGATGTCCATTTATGCAAATTGACTCTTTAAACAAATATTTTTCAAGAAGAAAAAAAGTAAACAACGTTTTTTTTTTTTTAAATATTGACTGATTTTGTGATGTTTCTTCTCCAACATGTATGTTTACTTTATTATATATGTAAGTAAACTTTTATTTGGTTTTGTAAAATCTTTTTTTTTATTTAGATAAACATAGACGTGTACCCTATATATTACATTTATTTTAAAAGAATTTCGTTTTATTCAAATCTAGCTACAATGTTTCAAAGAACTATACTTATAGGATTTTAAATGTGAAAGAGTTATATGTCGAGTTTTGTTTTTTGCCAGAGGCGAAGTAGTATTTAAATAATTATAAAAAATATCAAAAGTTCCTAATATGATTGCATATGATCATTAACAGAATTAAGTATGATAACATGATAAAAAAAGATAAATTTTATTTTTAACATAAATTTAAATTTTAGAACTTTATCTATAAATTCAAAATTATCTTTAATTTTATATATATATATATATATATATATATATATATATATCATATTTATATTTAACTAAAATAGTCAAATATAGAATAAAGTTACCATATACTATTGACATTATTAGCTTGTCACTTGGCTTAACCATAATGTGTCACGACCCGGATTTCACACCCTCGAGAGTCGTGATGGCGCCTACTCGTAGAAGCTAGGCAAGCCAAGTTTAATTACCTTTCGTTTACAACATAGTCCCTTTTATCAATCTATGGCAACAATATCAAAATAACGAAAATTTAATAGTAGCGGAAGTCTTAATTATAGAAACTGAATCAAAATACTCAGGAACTGCTAAGAAATACTAAATACAAATGTCTGAAAGTACACATAAGCTGTTTGTCTCGAATACAAAGAGGCAACAAACTAAAAAGAAAGAATAAGGGAGACGCCGGGCCTGCAAGGCTACCTCGGGTCTCGCTGGACTGAAGGCCTGCTCCCGTACTAATGCTGCTACTGCTGCTGCTCGAAACCTGGACCTGTGCAAATAGCACAGAGTGTAGCATCAGCACAACCGATCCTATGTGCTGGTAAGTGTCTAGCCTAACCCCGGCGAAGTAGTGACGAGGCTAGACTGGACTACCACATAAACCTGTGCAATTCTATATACATATAGCAGAATCGAAATACAAGGCAAGTAAAAACATTATGGGAGGGGAAGCATGCTGTGGGGAGATAACAGTTTCAAATATAAAAGGACTAACACTAAGGAAAAGCACAACTCATACAACAATAAAGAACATAGATCAACAAATGCACGGCATCACCCTTCGTGCTTTTACTCTCATCCTCACCAAGCAGTAATATAAACAAACGTGCACGGCATCACCCTTCGTGCTTTTACTCTCATTCCTCACATATAATCAATAGAATAGGCACGGCATGGCACATCGTGCGGCACGGCATCACCTTCGTGCTTTACACTCTTTCCTCACAAGAACAAACAATGCACGGCATTACCCTTCGTGCTTTACACTCTTTCCTCACAAGAACAAACAATGTACGGCATCACCCTTCGTGCTTTAACACTCTTCCTCAACCAATCAACAATCACAAACATGGGCAAAGGAATAATAAAACAAGAATGGAAATGGGCTGAGTGCCCGGAACCAGATCAATGCAGAAATCAATATCCCTGTCGGGTGGCATACCCGGCAGGTCTGAAGGGAAAACATCAGGGAACTCACAAACAACGGGCACAGAATCAATAGAGGGAACCTCAGCACTGGAGTCCCGAACATAAGTTAAATAACCCAAACACCCCTTCTCGACCATACGCCGAGCCTTCACATACGATATGACACGGCGGGTAGAATGGCCTGGAGTCCCCCTTCACTCTAAGCGAGGCATGCCTGGTAAAGCTAAGGTCACAGTCTTGGCATGGCAATCCAAGATAGCGTGATAGGGGGATAACCAGTCCATCCCCAATATGATATCAAAGTCGACCATATCTAAAATCAACAGATCTACACGAGTCTCCAGACCCCCAGTCACCACAACACAAGAGCGATGGACTCGATCGACCACAATGGAATCACCCACCGGCATAGACACATAACAGGAATACCCAATGCATCACTAGGCATGATTAAATATGGGGCAAAATAGGATGACACATACGAATACGTAGACCCCGGATCAAACAACACTGAAGCATCTCTATCATAAACCAGAACCGTACCTGTAATGACTGCATCTGAAGCCTTTGCCTCGGGCCTATCCTGAAGAGCATAACATCGGGGCTGGGCCCCTCCACTCTGATCTGCCTCTCTGGGACGGCCTGCTGCTGGCTGGCCTCCACCTCTGGCGGTCTGAGCTCCAACTCTATGACCTCTACC
>NW_017673724.1:14853-23335 GCF_001879085.1 Nicotiana attenuata
TCCTGGACCCCTGCCTGGAAGTCCCCTGACTGACCACGGCCTGAAGAGGCCCCACTGTACTCTGGACGACCTGACTGAGGAGGCCTGAAGGAACGGCCTCTGCCACGCAAGGACTGGCCCCTAGACGGAGCACCACTAAAACTACCTGAACTTCGAGGCCTCTTTGCCTCTCTCTCCTCACGCTCCCGACGGCGAACCGTCTCAATCTCTCGAGCCATGTCAACTACCTCCTCAAACGAGGCACCCATAACCCTTTCTCTGGTCATCAAAATGCGGAGTGAATAGTTGAGGCCATCCACGAACCTCCTAATCCTTTCCCGAGCTGTCGGGATCATCCAAGTGGCATGCCGAGCTAGCTGTGTGAATCTCAACTCGTACTGGGTCACAGACATGTCCCCCTGAACCAACCACTCGAACTGACGATGCAGCTCCTCCCTGTGAGACTGCGGTACGTACTTCTCCAGAAAGAGAGTGGAGAACTGCTGCCATGTAAGGGGGGTTGCACCAACCGGCCTACGCCTCTCGAAGTCCTCCCACCAGGTGAATGCAGACCCTGAGAACTGGAAAGTAGTAAAAGCCACACCACTCGACTCTAAGATCCCTGCAGTGCGAAGCATACGCTGACACTTATCCAGAAAACCCTGGGCATCCTCGCCCTCAGCACTGCTGAACATCGAAGGCTGAAGCCTGCCGAATCTCTCAAGACGACGCTGCTCATCGTCCGGCATAGCTGGAACCTCATAGGCTGGAGCTGGTGCAACTGGAGCAACTGGAGCCACTGGAGCAACTGGAGCAACTGGAGCAACTGGAGGAGCTATGGCTGCTTCCGGTGTCTGAAATCCCTGGGCAACCTGCTCAGGTGTGTGAGCAACAGGGGTCTGATGTCCTCTCCCGGCCTGGGAAGCAGCTGCTGCAGTAGAAGCTGAGACTGCCTGAGCCAGGCCAGTGCAAACTGATAGTATCTGTGCCAAGGTCTCCTGGAGACCAGGAATAGCAATAGGCACTGCTGGGGCCTGCACAGGTGCTGCTGGGACATCGACAGCTGGATTCTGGTCCTGAACTGTGGCAGCTGGTGGGTCAGTAGGTGCTGTCTCTACTGCCCTACCTCGACCACGACCACGACCGCGTCCACGGCCTCTAGTGGGTGGTACTGGTGGTCGACCATCGCGTCCGGTAGCACGAGTTCTCGCCATCTTCGAGAGAATAGAATACAGGAATTTAGTTCTCGAATCACAAAGCCGCACGACAGAATTTCAAGAATATGGAGTTTTCCTAAAGGTTCTGCAGCCTCTCGAGGAGAAGTACAGGCGTCCCCGTACCGTTCCGCGAGACTCTACTAAACCGGCTCATGACTCGCGAGGCCTAGTAACCTAGGCTCTGATACCAACTTGTCACGACCCCAATCCCGGTCGTGATGGCGCCCAACACTAATGCCAGGCAAGCCCGACCAATTTAAATAATCTCAACCCAAATACGCAATCCGTTAACAAATAATACGATTAAAATAGCAAATATCAAGGTTGCAATCCGAAACTAAATAAAATAGTACAGAAAATAATAACGAATATCCAAACATTTCCCAGTAGATCTGGAGTCACGAGTCTAGAGCCTCTAGATGTAACAACGTACTATATCCATAGTAATAAAGAAGTCTAGGATATGGAAAGATAAATGAAATAAAGGGGAGGAGTCGGGTCCTGCGGACGTCAGGCAGCTACCTCAACAACTCCTGAAAATAAACTTCACGAACACAGCAAACAGCTCCACTAAGTCTCCGGAGCACCTGAATCTGCACACATGGTGCAGGGAGTAAAGTGAGTACTTCCAACTCAGTGAGTAATAAACATATATAATGGCTGAAAGTAAGAAATTCCAAAATATTACAGTATATAGCTATAATCAGCGATTCAGCACATAAAACGGTGGAACAACAACAATACCAGGACAAGTAAGACAAATAGGTATAAATGCATGAATGCAATGCAATGCACATAACCACTGCGGCGCGCATCCCGATGCATTTGGGTACCCGCGCTCACTGTGGGGGTTCAGACTCCGGAGGGGCTCCTACAGCCCAAGCGCAATATCATAGTAACATTCGCTGTGGCGTGCAGCCCGATCCACACTCAGTCCAGATATATATATGCATGCAAGCCACTCGGGCACAGTCAAATTATTCATTTTAGTTTCAATTATTAGGAATTATAGAGCTAAATATTTAAACCTTTATTTATGTACTAGTCATTTCGAGGCAGTGTCTAACTCAGGACTGATATCATGAAATATGCTAAGCATCATGGAAACAGTGATAAGGATCCCTGAAGGATGCACATGATAGGCACAAAGCCCCAAACAATTCATAAAATCCAAGTAGGATGATTACCAAACAATTTCTAGTCAAGAACGCAGTACGAACATAATTCGGAACGGACTAGGTCACAATCCCCAGTCACAATCGACCCCGCACTCGTCATAGAGTACGTGTCTTGCCTCAATTTAGCGTCACAATGTGATATACCGGGGTTTCAAACCCTCAGGTCATCATCTACATCTATTACTCACCTCAAGCCGGCCACAAGTCTAGCTCGCTATGCCTTTGCCTTTCGAATCAACCTCTTCGCACGCCGAATCTGATTAAAACCACAACGAATACATTACAATAGGCTAAAGAAACATAACCCAATCGAAAAGACTCGAAAAACACCAAAATTCACTAAGTTGGCAAATCCCGAGCCCGGCCGTACTTCTCGAAAATACGAATTTACATCACTGGATTCCTCGTCTCGCCACGAGTCTACACATACCAATTTACCTAAACTACGGAGTTCAAATAGCCCTTTCAAATACCATTTTACTATCACAGCTTTCAAGCCCTAGCTTGACCCGTTTTCGATGAATTTCCTACATTTACATGTAATTTCTACACTAAACTCGAATGATTAAGCCAAGAGACTTACCTCCAATTGATTCTCAGTCAAAACCCCGAAAATCCTCGTCCAAATCTCTCCAAGTCGCTTAAAAATGGTGGAAACTACCTCTTGTTCGTGGATGAAATAAATCCTTTAAACCTTTCTGCCAACAGCGATTTTCGCTTATTGCGGTCCCGCTCCGCTTGTGGGGACCGCTTGTGCGGCAAAAATCCGTTATGCGGTCTTCACTTAAAAACCGGACTTTGCTTATGCGACTCGAACTCCGCTTCTGCGGTTCCCTCGAAACCGCTTCTGCGGTACATGTCCGCTTATGCGGACCCGCTGAAGCGACCAACTTCCGCTTATGCGGAACTGCCCTAACCCACACCTGGCCGCTTCTGCGATCGCTCACCCGCTTCTGCGGACGCTTCTGCGGTCCATTTCCGCAGAGCGGAAATGCCAGATGACAGCAACAACAGACCTGAAGCAAACTTCAAAACTCTCGTTTCAACCACCCGAATTCACCCCAAGGCCCGGACCTCAACCAAAAACACCAATACATCCTAAAACCTCATTCAAACTGTTCTCATCCTCAAAAAACATCAAACAACGCTAAAACCATCAATTCACATCGAATTCAAGCCTAAGTTTCTTAAAAACTTCCGAATTACGCATTCGATCAAAAAACCCGACTAAAACACCTCCGAATGACCTGAAATTTTGCACACATATCTAAAATCACCTAACGGAGCTACTGCAACTCTCGAATTTCCATTCCGACCCTCGGATCAAAATCTCACCTATCCACCGGAATTCCGCCAAAATGCCAACTTTCCAATTCAAGCCTAATTCACTCCGGACTTCCAAAATCACTTCCGATCGTACTCGTAAGTCCACAAATCACCTCCCGAAGCTAACCGAATCACCGGAATTCACATCCGAGCCTTCTAACTAATAAGTCAACATTCGGTTGACTTTTCCAACCCAAACCTTCCTTAAAGGGACTAAGTGTCTCATTTCCTATCCAAACCAATTCAATTCAACTCTAACTCACCCGTTGCTGATAATAAAACATGAAAGAGCAATAAATGGGGGAAACGGGGCTGTAATACATGAGACGACGGGTTGGGTCGTCACAAGAAATTTCATTATATGTTTAATATTTTACTATGTTGCTCAGAAAACTTTATTATTCAATATTTTTATATTTGACTTTACTTATTGAGATTCAAGTTATGTAATATTATCCGTTGTATGTTATCGCTTATCACAAATAAAAAATAATTTCTTATCTCAAACTAAATTAAGTCTTATTCTTTCAACCTTTTAAACCATGTTATTTTGTTGTTGCATTATGCAATACTGTCTAACTACTAATTTTAATTTGTTTTCACACTCTTACTTTATAGCAGAAGTTCATTCATTGTGTAAATTCAATCGGTTGAGAAGGTAGAAAATGGTAAAAAGTAGAAAAAAATTAGGTTTAGCTATGGCAGCACAACACAAAATAATTTTTATTTTAAATTAATTTGACCTTTATTTCTGTAGATGTACAATAATTGTGTAACCGTTAAAGTACTACTATTTAAATAAAAAAGTAGTAAAAATAAATATATATTCTGAATAATTGTACTCCTCGCTTACCAAATAAATAACAGCTTCTGTTATTTGCAAAAGCAAAAAAAGTGCATAAAAAGGTTTGAAGATAAGCAAATGAGAATTAGGTCATAGTAAAGACGAAGTATAACTCAATTTGAAATCCTTTCTAGACATATATACTATTTCAAATCATGTTCTTTCGATGCATACACTAATGAGAAAATGACTCAGGAGACAATCGATACTATTTTATATTACAAAGAAACTCTCTTTTTTAGTCATCCCATTCTCGGTCCTTGGTGCTCTATTTTAAAAAACAAATGAACAATGCATCAAATGGATCCAATCAATTGAGATAATTACCACACAATGACCATGGGTGTTCTTTAAAATTTAAGAGTTGTAGCTATTACTATTTATTTGTAGATATTCTTTTGTATGTTCTTCAACCAAACAGGAAGCCAGTTGAAATGAAAGTAATCAAAATAAATGGTAGATGGTGTAATAAAATATTAGACTAAAAATTTAAATACAATAATTATCTGTAATACATATAGCGAATACATATGATCCAATTATGAAGCAGAAAGCCTTCATTTTATATCCACTTGATGAACCTTACAATATTCAAATTCACCATAAAATCATGCTAATTATTTAAAAAACCGATGACGTACTGCTAGAAAATGAATGAATTAAACTTTAAGAACAATATCATATAATGGTTATAGAATTTTTTTAAAGTTTCATAAATAGGAAATAAAGGACAATTTAACATACCGCTGCTTCAACGGAAAGGGAATACAACAAAGATTGCACAAATTTTAGATGAATCTGCCTTATTCCCAAAAAAAAGAGTATATATACATGAGTTTAAGCTCATGCTCCCTAAAATTTCTCCTAAGAATATTCTAAGGAACCGAACCCCCACCAATAACTAAGATTGCTCGGGGTTGGATAATCTATCAAATGCTGATTAAGTGTGGAGGATAGATATATTCATATAATATATCATATAATATCAACAAATATAGATACACAATATATAATTACTATATTTACACACTTACAAATCATGTTTCATAAAAGAAAATCCAGCTCTCTACATATTCCACAATGAAGCATGAAGGAAAATCAATAAGATCCGTTAATTTTTTTACAGTATCATAATGTTTCTTTCAATTAAAACTTGATTTTTTAGTCTCAACTCAAAAAATAATTTATCTTTCGATTCAAGATTTAAGTTTTCAATTTAAAAACTTTTATCCTTCAAGTTAAATTCAAATTTTTTTATCTCAATTCAATATTTTTATTATATTGTTTAATTGTTTATTTATTTTTACTTTAACTTTTTCTTTTCACACCATACTTAATTAATTATCTAAATGATTTATTTAATTCTCTTTTTATTAAGAATAATAGTCTAAAAGATACATAAGAGATATGGTAGTTTAGGAGTCTTTTTTTCTTAAAAGCGTTTTCCAAAACATTTGCAAGATTCATTTCAATAAATTTAAACCTTATCAGATAAAGTTTGCATTAACAAACATTTGGCATTCAATAATTTAACTAAACCATATGTTTCTAAAAAAAATGTATTTAGATCTAAAGTAAAATTCAAAATAAAAATTATTTTAATAGCAAGGGATTGTTGGATATGAACTATCGATTTTGTCTAGGTTTAATATTATTTTCTCTAGTTAATGCTTATTTTATTTCCTCTCTTTGAAGGAAATAGTGAATATTCATTTCCTTATGTTCTTTTCTCTAATTAATGCTTACTTTATTTTCCCACTTTAAAGGAAACCATGGATATTATTTTTCACATAATATTACTCCAATAATGGTAACGTAAGTCACGTACAGCTCTAACATGCAATTTTTAATAGTTATTTTTCAATTATTAATTAGATACAAAAGAATATTATTAATATTATTTTCCAATGTTATACAAATAGAATCCAACAAATAGATTCTATAAAAGTGTCAAGTGGCTTGTTCTCATTACGCCACTTGGCATCACCGCATGCTTCACTACTCTCCTTTTAATATAATATAGATTTCCAGTGTTATACAAATAGAATCCAACAAATAGATTCCATAAAAGTGTCAAGTGGCTTGTTCTCGTTATGTGACGACCCAAAGGGTCATCACCTGTTTTCTCTTTCCTTCCGTGCTTCCGAGGCCTTGAAAATCTCATTTTTACTTGCCTCGATTTGCGTGCACAGTCCGGGCGCGTAGCCGAAAAGCTTAAATATGAACTTTGTGTAGAAATTAATGAATTTTGATATTAATATGATTAAAGTTGACTTCGATCAACATTTTGGATAAACGGACCCGGACCCATGATTTGACGGTCCCGGAGGGTCCGTAGAAAAATATGGGACTCGGCGTATTCCCGGAATCAAAATTCGAGGTCCCGAGCCCGAGAAATGAATTTTTCTGTGAAATTATTTTTCTGAAATTATTAAGGAAATTTGTAATGAAAATGAATTAGAAAGCATTGGTATCGGGCCCGTATTTTGGTTCCGGCGCCCGGTACAGGTCTTACATGTGGTTTAAGCACTTTCTGTGAAATTTGGTCGAAATCGGACGTCGTTTGACGTGTTTAGGACCTAAATATCTAAAAATGAAAGTTTATGAAGTTTGAAGAAAAAGTGATGATTTTGAGGTTTGATTCCTCGTTTATGATGCTATTTTGGCGATTTGATCGCACGGTTAAGTCCGTATGATGTTATTGAGTTAGTGTGTGTGATTGGTTAGGAGCCCCGAGGGCTCGGGAGTGATTCAGAGGTGGTTCGGGGTGTTTTGGAACTTAGGAAGAGATCAGATTTTCTGCATTTTTTTCACAGACTTTTTGTTCTACGCGATCGCGGCCTAAGGCTCGCGTTCGCACTGCCTTGTGTCTCCCCTTCTTCGCGATCGCGGTACCCTTCCCGCGTTCGCATAGTTCTGGTAACCCCTTTAACGCGTTCGCATAGCCTATCACGTTCGCATAGGCCAATCCTTGGACCCCCCCTAGTTTTCCTCTTCGCGTTCACATACTACTCATCGCGAACGCGATGCTTCCCAGCCTGCCTTCTTCGTGAACGCGACCCCAGTGTCGCGAACGCATAGAGTAAAACCCTTCAGTGATTTTTAAAGTTCAAAAACAGATCAGAGACGGGTTTATTCCCAGTTTTCTCACGAGTTCTTCTTCTCCACATCCCCTACGCAACTTTTAGAGCGATTCTTCACCAAAGTTTCTTGGGTAAGTATTCTCTAACTCGTTTTCTTCATTTTCTAACCTCATTTATCAAATTCCTAGACCTAAATCATGTAATTTAGGTTGTAAATTGGGGGAATTGGGTAGAACTAGGGCTTTTCAATTTTCTTTGATTTAGACCTCGTTTTGGGGTCGAATTTGAAAACAAATTGTATATTCGGGCTCGTGGAGGAATGGGTGACATGGAATATGTTCGAACTTCGGGTTTTGACCAAGCGGGCCCGGGGTCGATTTTTTGAAATTTTGGGAAGAAAGCTTAGAAATTCATATTTAGACATTGGGTTTAGTTTGTTTAGCTATTATTAATATTGTAAAGTCATTATTTTATAGATTTGACTGAGTTGGAGCCGAATTCGAGGGATACAGCTATTCTAGAGGCTTGAGTTGATTTTGGAGCATTTGAGGTAAGTGTTTGATCTTACTTTGGCTTGAGGGAATAGGATTAGAGTATTATTTGCTAATTGCTAAATGTTGAGTACGGTGTATAGGCATGGTGACGAGTATCTATACACCAGTGTCTAGCATGACCGTGGGTCTTTATTTGTGCTTAATTGGGATTCTGTAGTGACTCTTCCTTGTTAATTGATGGTTTCTATATGATATGAAGGGAATGAGAAGGAAAGATGACGTGTAAACTCTTTGGAGCATTGGCTCGATTTTTTTTTTGACTTGATTAAAAAGTAAGAAATGAACGTAAGAGAGAGGAATG
>NW_017673724.1:27132-103072 GCF_001879085.1 Nicotiana attenuata
CTCAGCAGCAGGGTCCTCGCCCTATGATTCAGGCATCAGGTGATCCACAGGCCGCCCAGCCAGCTAGAGGCGGGGGTAGAGGCAATAGAGGTGGAGGTAGGGACCATAGAGGTGGAGCTCGGACTGCCAGAGGTAGAGGCCAGCCAGCAGCCGATCGTCCCAAAGATATGGTTCAGGGAGGTGGGGCCCAGCCCCGGTGTTATGGCCAGAGGCTGAGTCTTCAGATGCAGTCATTACAGGTACTATTTTGGTCTGTGATAGGGATGCTTCTGTGCTATTTGACCCTGGGTCTGCGTATTCATATGTGTCGTCCTATTTTGCACCCTACTTGGTTATGCCTAGTGATGCTTTGGGTATTCCTGTTTATGTATCTACACCGGTGGGGGATTCTATAGTGGTCGACCGAGTTCATCGTTCTTGTGTGGTAGTGTTTGAGGGTCTTGAAACCCGTGTTGATTTATTGCTCTTAGACATGGTGGATTTCGATGTTATATTAGGGATGGATTGGTTGTCCCCGTATCATGCTATCTTGGATTGTCACGCCAAGACTGTGACCTTGGCTTTACCAGATTTGCCCCGTTTGGAGTGGCGAGGGACCCCAGGTCATGCCACTCGCAGTGTTATCTCATATGTGAAGGCTCGATGCATGGTCGAGAAGGGGTGTTTAGCTTATCTGGCGTATGTTCGCGATTCCAGCGCAGAGGTCCCTTCTATTGATTCTGTTCCTATTGTTCGGGAGTTCCCCGAGGTTTTCCCTTCAGACCTGCCGGGTATGCCGCCCGACAGGGATATTGATTTTTGTATTGACCTGGCTCCGGGCACTCAGTCCATTTCCTTTCCGCCGTATCCCATGGCCCCGCTAGAGTTGAAAGAGTTAAAGGATCAGTTGCAGGATTTGCTTGAGAAGGGTTTCATCAGACCCATCGTTTCGCATTGGGGTGCGTCGGTGTTATTTGTGAAGAAAAAGGATGGTTCGATGAGGATGTGCATTGATTACCGGCAATTGAACAAAGTGAAGATTAAGAACAAGTATCCACTGCCGAGGATTGATGATTTGTTTGACTAGCTTCAGGGTGCAAAGGTGTTTTCAAAGATAGACTTGAGATCTGGCTACCACCAGCTGAGGATTAGGGCATCCGATGTCCCTAAGACAGCATTCCACACTCGGTATGCGCATTATGAGTTTTTGGTCATGTCATTTGGGTTGACCAATGCCCCAGCAGCATTTATGGAGTTGATGAACCGAGTGTTCAGGCCTTACTTGGACTTGTTCGTGATAGTTTTTATTGATGATATTCTGGTGTACTCCCGCAGCCAGGAGGAGCACGAGCAGCACCTTAGGGTGGTTCTTCAGACTCTGAGGGATAGTCAGTTATATGCCAAGTTCTCCAAGTGTGAGTTCTGGTTGAGTTCGGTTGCATTTCTGGGTCACGTGGTATCAGCAGAGGGTATTCAGGTGGACCCGAAGAAGATAGAGGCGGTCAAGAACTGGCCTCGACCAACATCAGCTGTAGAGATTTGGAGTTTCGGGGGGGTTAGCGGGGTACTATCGTTGGTTCGTGGATGGGTTTTCATCTATTGCAGCCCCGATGACCAGATTGACCCAGAAGGGTGCCCAGTTCAGATGGTCAGATGAGTGTGAGGCGAGCTTTCAGAAGCTCAAGGCAGCTCTGACTACGGCACCGGTATTGGTTTTGCCCACAGGTTCAGGGCCTTATACAGTCTATTGTGATGCTTCCCGTATTGGGCTTGGTGCAGTATTGATGCAGGATGGCAGAGTCATAGCCTATGCTTCGAGGCAGTTGAAGATCCACGAGAAGAATTATCCGGTTCATGATCTAGAGTTGGCAGCCATCGTTCATGCTTTGAAGATTTGGAGGCATTATCTATATGGTGTGACGTGTGAGGTGTACACTGATCACAAGAGTCTTCAATACTTGTTCAAGCAAAAGGAGTTGAATTTGAGGCAGAGGAGGTGGTTGGAGTTATTGAAAGATTTTGATGTTACTATCTTGTACCACCTGGGAAAGGCCAATGTGGTGGTCGATGCATTGAGTAGGAAGTCCGCCAGCATGGGTAGTCTTGCTTATATTCCGGCCAGCCAGAGGCCGCTTGCTTTGGATATTCAGGCCTTGGCCAATCGATTTGTGAGGTTGGATATTTCTGAGCCCAGCAAAGTGTTAGCTTGCACGGTTGCTCGTTCTTCATTATTGGAGCGTATCCGTGATTGGCAGTTTGATGATCCCCATTTGTGTGTCCTGAGAGACACGGTGCAGCGTGGAGGTGCCACGAAGGTGACCTTAGATGATGATGGTATTTTGAGATTGCAGGGGCGAGTTTGTGTGCCCAATGTCGATGGGATTCGAGAGTTGATCTTAGCAGAGGCCCATAGTTCTCGGTATTCTATTCACCCGGGCGCCGCGAAGATGTATCAGGACTTGCGGCAGCATTATTGGTGGCGTAGGATGAAGAAAGATATTGTTGCATATGTGGCTCGATGTTTGAACTGTCAGCAGGTTAACTATGAGCATCAGAGGCCTGGTGGTTTGTTTCAGAGGATTGAGCTTCCCGAGTGGAAGTGGGAGAAGATTACCATGGATTTCGTTACTGGACTAACGTTGACTCGGAAGAAGTTCGACTCGATATGGGTTATTGTTGATAGGCTGACCAAGTCAGCGTATTTTATTCCTGTAGCAATCTCCTATTCATCCGAGAGGTTAGCTGAGATCTATATCCGGGAGATTGTTCACCTTCACGATGTGCCGGCATCTATCATTTCGGATTGGGGTACGCAGTTTACCTCGCGCTTCTGGGGTGCAGTTCAGCGAGAGTTGGGCACACGGGTTGAGTTGAGCACAACGTTCCATCCTCAGACGGACGGCCAGTCAGAGAGGACTATTCAGATATTGGAGGATATGCTCCGAGCCTGTGTCATTGATTTTGGAGGCTCGTGGGACCAGTTTTTGCCCTTAGCAGAGTTCGCCTACAACAACAGCTACCAGTCCAGCATTCAGATGGCTCCATATGAGTCGTTGTATGGTAGGCGATGTCGGTCTCCAATGGGATGGTTTGAGCCGGGAGAGGCTCGGTTATTGGGTACCGATCTAGTTTAGGAGGCCTTGGATAAGGTCAAGATAATTCAGGACAGGCTTCGTTCGGCTCATTCCCGGCAAAAGAGTTATGCAGATCGTAAGGTCGGGATGTAGCTTTCATGGTTGGTGAGCGGGTCTTGCTCCGAGTGTCGCCTATGAAGGGCGTGATGAGATTTGGGAAGAAGGGCAAGCTCAGCCCTAGGTTCATTGGCCCATTTGAGATTCTCGATCGTATGGGAGAGGTGGCTTACAGACTTGCCTTGCCGCCTAGCTTGTCAGCCGTGCATCCAGTGTTTCATGTGTCCATGCTTCAGAGGTATCACGGCGATCCAGCCCACGTGTTAGATTTCAGCACTGTCCGGTTGGACAAGGATCTGTCTTATGAGGAGGAGCCGGTAGCTATTCTAGACCGGCAGGTTCGATAGTTGAAGTCGAAGAGTTTTCCTTCAGTGCGCGTCCAGTGGAGAGGTCAGCCTCCTGAGGCATCGACCTGGGAGTCCGAGTCTGATATGCGGAGCCGTTATCCTCATCTATTTCCCGAACGGTTGTTTTAGAGGTGGAGAATGTGACGACCCAAAAGGTCATCACCTGTTTTCTCTTTCATTCCGTGCTTCCGAGGCCTTTAAAACCTCATTTTTACTTGCCTCGATTTGCGTGCGCAGTCCGGGCGCGTAGACGAAAAGCTTAAATATGAACTCTGTGTAAAAATTAATGAATTTTGATATTAATATGATTAAAGTTGACTTCGGTCAACATTTTGGGTAAACGGACCCGGGCCCGTGATTTGACGGTCCCGGAGGGTCCGTAGAAAAATATGGGACTCGGGCGTATTCCCGGAATCTAAATCCGAGGTCGCGAGCCCGAGAAATGAATTTTTCTGTGAAATTATTTTTCTGAACTTATTAAGGAAATTTGAAATGAAAATGAATTAGAAAGCATTGGTATCGGGCCCGTATTTTGGTTCCGGCGCCCGGTACAGGTCTTACATGTGGTTTAAGCGCTTTCTGTGAAATTTGGTCGAAATCGGACGTCATTTGACGTGTTTCGGACCTAAATATCTAAAAATGAAAGTTTATGAAGTTTGAAGAAAAAATGATGATTTTGAGGTTTGATTCCTCGTTTATGATGTTATTTTGGCGATTTGATCGCACGGTTAAGTCCGTATGATATTGTTGAGTTAGTGTGTGTGGTTGGTTAGGAGCCCCGAGGACTCGGGAGTGATTCGGAGGTGGTTCGGGGGTGTTTTGGAACTTAGGAAGAGATCAGATTTTCTGTATTTTTTTCACAGATTTTTTGTTCTAAGCGATCGCGGCCTAAGGCTCGCGTTCGCACTGCTTTGTGTCTCCCCTTCTTCGCGATCGCGGTACCCTTCCCGCGTTCGCATAGTTCTGGTAACCCCTTTAACACGTTCGCATATAGCCTATCGCGTTCGTATAGGCC
The DNA here is from genome assembly GCF_001879085.1 of Nicotiana attenuata. NCBI lineage: Eukaryota > Viridiplantae > Streptophyta > Magnoliopsida > Solanales > Solanaceae > Nicotiana > Nicotiana attenuata. Next base: position 31,665 of record NW_017673724.1, read on the forward strand.
AATCCTTGGACCCCCCAGTTTTCCTTCTTCGCGTTCGCATACTACTCATCGCGAACGCGATGCTTCCCAGCCTGCCTTCTTCGCGAACGCGACCCCAGTGTCGCGAACGCATAGAGTAAAACCCTTCAGTGATTTTTAAAGTTCAAAAACAGATCAGAGACGGGTTTATTCCCGATTTTCTCACGAGCTCTTCTTCTCCACAGCCCCTAGGCAACTTTTAGAGCGATTCTTCACCAAAGCTTCTTGGGTAAGTATTCTCTAACTCGTTTTCTTCATTTTCTAACCTCATTTATCAAATTCCTAGACCTAAATCATGTAATTTAGGGTGTAAATTGGGGGGAATTGGGTAGAACTAGGGCTTTTCAATTTTCTTTGATTTAGACCTCGTTTTGGGTTCGAACTTCGGGTTTTGACCAAGCGGGCCCGGGGTCGATTTTTGGAATTTTGGGAAGAAAGCTTAGAAATTCATATTTAGACATTGGGTTTAGTTTGTTTAGCTATTATTAATATTGTAAAGTCATTATTTTATAGATTTGACTGAGTTGGAGCCGAATTCGAGGGATACAGCTATTCTAGAGGCTTGAGTTGATTTTGGAGCATTTGAGGTAAGTGTTTGATCTTACTTTGGCTTGAGGGAATAAGATTAGAGTATTATTTGCTAATTGCTAAATGTTGAGTACGGTGCATAGGCATGGTGACGAGTATCTATACACCGGTGTCTAGCATGACCGTGGGTCTTTATTTGTGCTTAATTGGGATTCTGTAGTGACTCTTCCTTGTTAATTGATGGTTTCTATATGATATGAAGAGAATGAGAAGGAAATATGATGTGTAAACTCTTTGGAGCGTTGGCTCGATTTTTGACTTGATTAAAAAGTAAGAAATGAACGTAAGAGAGAAGAATGTGATTATTCCCTTGCCGGGACGTGTAAGTTATTGTTGTTGCTCCCTTGCCGGGATTTAACTGCTTAGTCGTATTCTCCCTTGCCGGGAAACCACTTATATATTATGAAATGGGATTGTGTGGCACGCCGACCACTTATATATTATGAAATGGGATCGTGTGGCATGCCGACCACTTGTATATTATGAAATGGGATCGTGTGGCACGCCGACCACTTATATATTATGAAATGGGATCGTGTGGCACGCCGACCACCTAGTTATACTATGAAATGGGATCGTGTGGCACGCTGACCACTTATATATTATGAAATGGGATCGTGTGGCACGCCGATCACTTATATAGATTATGAGATCTGATGTAGTTTCGTGTTTACTTCTGATAAGTTGTTTTCATCTGTATTTCCCTTAAGCATGTCCCCTCCCCGCCTTAATTGGTATTTTCTGCTGTTATTTCGTTGCACTTGTATATACATATATATCTGCACAGGTTGTTTTTGGTAGGTCCTGTCTAGCCTCGTCACTACTTCGCCGGGGTTAGGCCAGGCACTTACCAGCACATGGGGTCGGTTGTGCTGATGCTACACTCTGTGCATCTTTTTGCACAGATCCAGGAGCAGCTTTTGGGCCTCAGCAGTAGGATTTGATCGGGAGCTGACTTCAGTCCAGGGACTTTCGAGGTAGCCTAGCTGACGTCCGCAGGCCGGAGTCCCTTCTATGTTATTAGTTTGTTTTCCTTGTATCGAGACAAACATTGATGTACTTCTATTCGGACTTGTTTGTAGCACTCTTTAGTAGTTCGTGAGCTAGTGACACCAGATCTGGGTAGAGTTGTAATTAAACTTCCGCATTTGGTTTTCAGTTATCTATGTTTTTAAGACTTCCGCTTTTATTTAAATGACTCGTTTTATTTTATATCGTTGAGATGTTATCAGAAAATGTTTTAATACTTGGCTTGCCCAGCTCCGACAGTAGGCGCCATCACGACTCCTGATGGTGGGAAATCCGGGTCGTGACACATTACGCCACTTGGCATCACCGCATGCTTCACTACTCTCCTTTTAATATAACTAGTATTAGAACCCGCGCGTTGCGCGGTCAATATTAGAAATATTAATTATTTTAATTATAATTTGTCTTTATAGTATATTATATCATGTTGCCTTAATAAAATTTCAATTGGCATCTTACTTCTCAATACAATATTTCATTAACTAAACAATATGATTAAAGAAAATGAATTATATAGTCATCGTATAATAATTTTATTTCTTATTTTTCTTTAATATATTTTTTATTATTTAATATTATTACATTATTAATATGACTATATATTAGTGTCTCACTTGGCTTAATATCATTTTCAACATTACTTCTCAAAATATATTTTAAATTTTATTTCATTGTTCACAATTCTTCAATTTTTTAAATTTATCAATAATATGTGTATTATTTACTTAATTTATTTTATTTTTCTAAATTAATATAATGTTGAAATATTCTCATATTATCTCTATTTTCACCTTTGTACATTTTTTCTACTATAATATTATAATTACTTTTTTTCATTTTAAATTATACATATAATCGAAATACTATCATATATAAATAAAATTGTAATTTTGAATTTTTTAAAATATAAAAAGAAAAGTAATTATTACTATTTTATCATATATTTATTGATATTTTTAACAATTGCTATTTTGTATTATTTTCCATAAGCAAATGAACTTTTGTGTATCTCAACTCAAATATTTCTATCTATAAATTCGAAATCAAATTATTTTCTTTATCAAGAAAATTATTTGGCAGTTTTTTATAGATATAAACTACTATATTAGGAAGAAACAGCTTCTAAATTTGAATTAATAGTTTGTTTTATTTTCTTCTTTTTATTTTAAAATAATTTCAAAACTCTAGATTTGTAAACTCAAAGAAAGTAATTATTAACAATACATAATGCATCATTTAAATTTTTAAAGATTTAAATTTGAAAAAAAAAGTAATTATTACCTAACCTAACTAACTTTGTCCTAAATTTCCATGTGGCCTATTGTGAAGCTGTTTACATATAATCAAGATACTATCATATATAAATAAAAGTATAATTTGAATTTTTTAAAATATAAACAGAAAAGTAATTTTACAATTTTGTCATATATTTATTGATATTTTAATAATTGCTATTTTGTATTATTTTCTATATGTAAATGAACTTTTGTTTTATCTCAATTCAGATATTTCTATCTATAAATTCAAAATCAAATTATTTCTTTATCAAAAAAATATTTGGTAGCTTTTTGTAGATATTATCTACCATATTAGGAAGCAACTGCTCCTTAATTTGAATTGATAGTTTTTTTTTATTTTCTTCTTTTTATTTTTTATTTTAAAATAATTTTACAAATATAAATTTGTAAAACTCAAAGAAAGTAACTAATTATTAACGATATATAATGCATAATTTAAATTTTTAAAAAATTTAAATTAAAAAAAACTAATTATTACCTAACCTAACTAACTTTATCCTAAATTACCATGTGGCCTATTGTGAAGTTGTTTAGATAAATTCGAAATACTATCACATTTAAATCAAATTGTAATTTTGANAAGCAAGGAATAAATTCGTTAAAGAAGAGGTAACCCTTTTACTTAATACTAGTATTAGAACCCGCACGTTGACGCGATCAATATTAGAAATATTGTGAAGCTGTTTACATATAATCAAGATACTATCATATATAACTAAAATTATAATTTTGAATTTTTCAAAATATTAAACAGTAAAAGTAATTTTACTATTTTGTAATATATTTATTGATATTTTTAATAATTGCTATTTTGTATTATTTTCTATAAGTAAATGAACTTTTGTTTTATCTCAACTCAGATATTTCTATCTATAAATTCAAACAAATTATTTTCTTTATCAAACAAATATTTGGCAGCTTTTTATAGATATTATCTACCATATTAGGAAGCAACTGGTCCTAAATTTGAATTGACAGTTTTTTTATTTTTATTTTAAAATAATTTCAAAAATCTAAATTTGTAAAACTCAAAGAAAGTAACTAATTATTAACAATACATAATGCATAATTTAAATTTTTAAAAATTTAAATTAATAAAAACTAATTATTACCTAAGCTAACTAACTTTGTCCTAAATTGCCATGTGGCCTATTGTGAAGTTGTTTAGATAAATTCGAAATACTATCAAATTTAAATCAAATTGTAATTTTGATTTTTTTTCAAGTATAAAAAAATAAATAATTTTACTATTTTGTCTTAAATTTACTGTTATTTTTAATACTTGCTATTTTTGTATTATTTTCAAAGCAAATGAACTTTTCTTTTATCTCAACTCAAATATTTTTGTCTATAAATCGCAATCAAATTATTTTCTTTATTAAAATAATATTTGGCAGTTTTGTATAGACATAAACTACTATATTTATAGAAACAAAAAGCTACCATATCTTTAGATATAAATATAGATATAAATACATAGATTAGATTTATCTAAGATCTATTTCATTCAACTATTTGCATTAATTATATTTCCATTTGTAATTCAAATTTTTAATGTTGTCCTAAAATTGCCAAGTGGCTTCATCTTAGCTTGCCACTTGGCTTAACCACATGCTTCACTACTTTCCTTTTAATATAATATAGATATAGATATAGATATAGATATAGATGCTTTGGAGATAAACTACACTGAACGGACATTAAAATCTCAAAGATATGGGATCTCCAACGGAGTTATTATCTTAATAAAATACCTTATCCTTGTTATCAAATAAAGGAACACTTTATGTTGTTGTTTGACTTGTTTCTAATAATTTTAACCATATAAACTCTAGAATGCAGTATACCACAAATATTTGAGGATATATCCCCTCTCTCTCTCTCTCTCTCAAATTTTATTTTCCTTATCTATAATAAAAATCCAGCAAACTCTTGGTCGTTTTACTTAAAAAAAAGAAAGAAGGAAAACTCTAATATTGCTCAAAAGTGCAACCGCATTCACTTCCTTATTGTGGGTTTTCGAGAAACATTTTTTTAAATGGTAAAATACAAAATTGGTCGATCGGTTAAATTAATTATATTCGCTAGCTAAAAAGTATTATATATATATATATATATATATATATATGTATGTATACACACACACACACACATCTTTTCCTTAGCTCAGGTACTGTTCTATGTCCGTTCGAGGACGAACGGTTGTTTCAGAGGTGGAGAATGTGATGACCGAAACGGTCATCTCGTGTTTTAGAACCCAATTCGGGGTTCCGAGGCCTTCAAAAACTCATCTTAATTTTCATCGATTTGTGTGCGCAATCCGGGCGCGTTTCCGGAAAGTCTTTATGTGAAAATTTGAAAAAAATAACAAATTTTGCCTTTAAAAGTGATTTTAGTTGACTTTAGTCAATATTTTGAGTGAACGGACCCGGAACCGTATTTTGACGGTCCCGGAGGATCGGTAGAAAAATATGGGACTTGGGCATATGCCCGGAATCAAATTCCGAGGTCCCTAGCCCGAGTAATGAATTTTTGTTAAAAATTGTTAAACTGAAAATCTAAGGATTTAAAGAAATTGAATAATGTTTGATCTTGTGGGTATCGGGCCCATATTTTGGTTCCGGAGCCCGGTGCAGGTTTAATCATGTTTGTGAAATTTGGTGAGAAACGGGATTGATTTGACGTGATTCGGACGTCCGGTTGAAAATAGGAATTTCAAGTGCTCTTAAGGATTCATGTGTTTTGGTGCTAAATCCGTAGTTTTAGATGTTATTTTGGCGATTTGATCATACGATCAAGTTCGTATGATGTTTTAAGACTTGTGTGCATGTTTGGTTTGAAGCTCCGAGGCTCGGGTGAGTTTTGGATAGGCTACAGAGTGTTTTGGAACTTAGAAAAATAGCTGGTATGCTTCAGCTGTGTTGCAGGCCTCAGACCTCGCAAATGTGAGGTCAGGGTTGGCATTTGCGATCACCGTTGAGGTCGCATTTGCGAACTTCTCATCGCAAATGCGAAGAGAAGCTGGGTCAGCTTGTGTTCGCAATTGCGAACTTTTCTTCGCATTTGCGAAGGGAGTCTGGGAGGGGTATGATCGCAAATGTGATCTTTTACTCGCATTTGCGAGGAACAGTGTTTGCGAATGCGACAATTTCCTCGCATTTGTGAAGGCAGCAGGACTGTGAAGAGCTCAGGTCGCAAATGCGACATCTGCAGCTAAAAACTTTGGACTTAACGGGATTTTTCATCCATTCTCCCACTTTTCAAAACCTAAACTTCAAGAGGCGATTTTCCAAGGGCTAGTTCTTCCCCAAATCATTGGTAAATGATTCTTAACTCATTTCTTTCAATCTATTACATCTTTTTACAAGATTTCATTCTAGAATCTAGGATTTTTCATGGTGGAATTGGGTGTTTTTGGGTAGAACTTAGGAATTTCGAAATTTGGGAATTTAGACCTCAAATTGAGGTCGGATTCCAAAACTAATTGTGTATCCGGGCTCGGGGGTGAATGGGTAACCGAATTTTGGTTCGAACTTCGAGTTTTGACCAAGCGGGCCTGGGGTTGGTTTTTGACTTTTTGGGAAAAATGTTAGAAAAGTTATAATTGTGTATTGGAATTGATTTCTCTAGCAATAATTGATATTATTAAGTTAACTATGACAAGATACGAGTGGTTCGGAGGTGGAATCTAGAGGAAAAGCGGTGATTGAGGCTTGATTTTGGCCGTGGAATCGAGGTAAGTGTTGTGGCTAACCTTAACTTGAGGGATTAAGTGTTGTTGCCTTATTTGCTATGTGTTTGGTTGTTGAGTACGACGTATAGGTGAGGTGACGAGTACCTATGCGTTTTCGTCGGGTCATAGCATGCGAGTGAGCCTTATACTTGTGACTGTTGTATTCCATATTCGTACTGTTCATGCTTAAACTGGTTATTCTTCATGTTAAACAAATCTTATCATGTTTTTCCTGGAACTAGATATTGGTTGAGTATTGACTCAAGTTGAGATTTATATTGTGAAATTTAACACTGAAACGAGGTTGGTTATTGATGATTCCATTGCCAGGTTGTTATTGTTCTGTTTTTTTGGGTGAGAAAGAGTGTAAAACACGAAGGGTGATGCCGTGCAATATTTTGTGAGTGAGTGTTAATGCACGAAGGGTGATGCCGTGCTATATTTCGTGAGTGTTAATGCACGAAGGGTAATGCCGTGCCATATTTTGTGAGTGTTAATGCACGAAGGGTGATGTCGTGCCATATCATGATAGAGTTAATGCACGAAGGGTGATGCCGTGCCGTTCCTAATGTTTCTTATGGTAAGGGCGAGAGTAAAAACACGTTAGGTAATGCCGTGCACATGTTTGCTATGTTATTATTTCCGTTGGTGCAGAGCATGATATTTACCGTGTTTCCTTACTATACTATTTTCAGGATTTGATATATCCCCTCAGTATGTTTTCCCCCTTCCCGTTATTATCTGCTAAATTTCCGTTTGTTGTTATTTTCTCGTATATGGTTTAACTGCACAGGTTCATGTTATTGTCGTGTCCTAGCCTCGTCACTACTTCGTCGAGGTTAGGCTCGGCACTTACCAGTACATGGGGTCCGTTGTACTAATACTGCACTCTGCACTTTCTGTGCAGATTTCAGTACTCGACCGCATTGATAAGAGTTGGGTTGTTGCCTTCAGTCCATCAGGAGACCCAAGGTAGATCTGCCGGCGTTCGCAGACCCTCGAGTCCCCTTCCGTTTATCTTAGTTTCCCTGTTTTCTTTCATTTCGGGAACAGATGTATTTCCTTTAAACCAGTATTTGTAGTAACTCTTAGAAGTTTGTGGATTGTGACACCAGATTTTGGGTAGTCGTATATTAGAGTTTAGATTGTTATAAATTTTCCGCACTTCCTTACTTTGTTTGGTTTAAACTCTTGTTATTTACTGTTTTGGACAACTGCGCATTAGATCTTTATCTGTTGGCTTGCCTAGCATCCTAAAAGTTAGGCGCCATCACGAACCCGACGGTGGGAAATCCTGGTCGTGACACAATTATACAGGTATTTAAGACTTTTTGGTTGTTAACATATTAAGTGGGCGTTTGGACATAAGAATAGTGAAATTCCAAAATATGGTGAAAATTTTTTTCAAGTGAAAATGGTATTTGAAATTTAGAGTTGTGTTTGGACATGAATATAATTTTGGGTTATTTTTGAAGTTTTGTGAGTGATTTGAGTGAAAATTTTGAAAAACAGTTTTTTGGAGTTTTTCAAATTTCCGAAAATTTTCAAAATGGATCTTCTAGTGAAAATTGGAAATTTTATGAACAAACGCTGATTTCGAAAAAAAGTGAATTTTTTTTTGAGAAAAAGGAAATTTTTTTATTATGTCCAAACGGGCTCTAAACATGAATTATTTGCATTTCATAGATTAAACACTTTTGAGGTAAAATCAGAACTGTGTAGTAATAGCCAGAAATGGTCATTCGAAAATATGGTCATTTAAGTTTAAGCGCACAAAAACCAGAAGATAATTTTGCGTTGCAAGAGGTTTATGATTCTAACGTTAAATAAGCAGATCTTTGTTTTTTCCATTTGAGACTATTATACAATTTCTCATTCAAGAAGCGAATTATCTTCATGAATATGTACTAAGAAATGAGGAAAATCTGGAAGTCTCTTATATCTCGTATCTAAATTGGTTGAATGGTAAACATTAGCTCGAGGGCAATCTACGTGCCTCAATTATCTTATAGGCAGTAACGGAAGGTGGATTTTCACCAAGGAGATTCAAAAAAAAAAAAAAAAAAAAAAATATAAATATGCAAAGAATCTAAAGGGATTCAACACCTAACATACATACAGTATAATTTTCGGCGCCTTGCGTTCACCTAAGTTCGTCTCTGCTTATAGGTCAGACACAGATGTGGTGAAATGATCCTTAGTTTTCTTGGTGGTGATAGTGAAAACTGAATTGGAAGAAACTGTTATACTCGTAGACGAATTCAGAATACAAATGACTTTTAATATATATTTATATAAAATATACGCAAAAGCTATTGAATTTACGGAAAACTCAAATATTACATGTTAAATTGTCGTAGAGCAGTGAGCAAGCTCCAAAGGCCGTTTACTAATATCATCGTATGCGCATTCGACGCCCCCAAATCAGAGGCAATTTGTGGTTTGTGGACTTTGGACAAAATAGTGGACCAGCTACTTCACTTCCTTATCACTGCCCTAGGATGCTTATTCTTTTAATTTAATTTTTTCTTCCAATATTTTCATTCTTTTTTTACTTCCACAGAATATTACATCTTTTTCTTTTTCTTTTTGGGAGAGAAGATATAATAAGTTAACTAGAGTATGGAGGATATACTCTATTTTTTTTTATCAACCTTGTAAATAATTTTGAAAAACCAAGTCCGCTTATTCGTTTTCTCTAATTACCCTTTATCGCAACTCTAATTTTCATGTTAATAGACATGTGTTGAGACAAAAATATTTAATTTAGGTTAGAGAATTTTATCAGTGACTAAGTGATAAATGTTGAAAAATGTATATTTTTATGTGTACTTTCATTTCATAACTTGTGTGAATGCGGGAGGTTACATGAGTTTTTGTAGTGAATTATGCTCATTACGCGCATTCTTATGTGTAGAAACAAGTTGAACGAAAGGTGAGCAAAAGAAGTTGATTCGGGACTAAGAGACAAAAGAAGAACTTCGCTCGTTCACTCTCACGTGCACACAAGAGAGTGAACGAACTAGCTGAGAGGAGCTTGAAAAACAACAGCGGATTAAGGCAAAAAGGCATGGAAGTGCACGAGACCTAGAAGGAAAAGAAAAAGAGAAGAACTTCGCTCGTTGTGATGACCCAAAAGGTCATCACTTGATTTACAAGTTAATTCTGTGTTCCGAGGCCTTCAAAGCCTCCTTTTATCTCACCTCGATTTGCGTGCGCAATCCGGGCGCTTTTATGTGAAATTTGATAAAAATGCTAATTTGGCCTTTAAAATTGAATTTAAGTTGACTTCGGTCAACATTTTGGGTAAACGGATCCGGACCCATAATTTGACGGTCCCGGAGGGTCCGTAGAATTATATGGACTTGGACGTATGCCCAAAATTGGATTCCGAGGTCCCAAGCCCGAGAAATAAATTTTTGAAGAAAATTGTTTAACTAAAATTATAAGAGTTTTTGGAAATTTAAATGTGTTTGAATTTGATGGTATCGGGCCTGTATTTTGGTTCCGGAGCCCGGTACAGGTCTTATATGGTATTTAAGTTGAGCCTGTAAAATTTGGTAAGAAACGGACTTGATATGACGTGAATCGGACCCTCAGTTGTTAACATTTGAACTTCAGAGTTCTTGAGATTTTTCTTTGATTTTGAAGCTAAATTCGTTGTTAAAGGTGTTAATTTGGCGATTTGATCGCAAGAGTAAGTCTGTATGATGTTTTTGAGCTAGTATGCATGTTTGGTTTGGAGCCCCGAGGGCTTGGGTGAGTTTCGTATAGGTTTCGGGATGTTTTTACACTTAGAAAAAGTTGCAGGTTTTGCTGTTCAGGTACATAGTGGTTTTGTTCTTCGCGTTCCCGTAGCTTCCATCGCGAACGCGTAAGGCAAATTTCCTCAGGTGTCAGTTTGTTCATAGCGAACTCGGAGCTCAGGACACGAACACGAAGCTTTGGGGGTGGGGGTGGGGGTGGGGGGAGTTACCCTTCGCGAATGCGTCCAGGCTCACGCAAACGCATAGGGTTAGTGGGCCTGGGGGAGGGAGTTCAATTTGCTCTACGCGAACGCGGCCCTTTGACCGTGAACGCGAAGGCCTGAGGAGCTAAAGCTCCGCGAACGCGGGCCACCCAACGCGAACGCGAAGGCCATTTGGGCCTGACCCATCGCGAACGCGACAGGCCCATCGCTAACGCGATGAAGGCCTGCGCAGTCTTTTAAGAACCAAAAACGGACAGAACTTATTTTTATCATATTTTCAAACTACCAAGGCCTAGAGGCGGTTTTCTTCACACAAATTCATCCCCAAAGTGTTGGTAATCAATTCTAAACTTTACTCTTTCAATTACCCAATATTTTTCATCACTTTTTAATCAAAAATCAAGAATTTTTATGGTAGAAATTGGAAATTTGGGTAGAGTTTGGGCTTTTTGAATAATTGGAATTTAGACCTCGTTTTGGGGTCGGATTTCGAAACTAATTGCATATTTGGGCTCGTGGGTGAATGGGTGATCGGGTTTTGGTCCGAACCTCGAGTTTTGACCAAGCGGGGCCGGGGTCGATTTTTTACTTTTTTTTTTGGGAATATGACAGAAAACCTATAATTAAGCATTGGGTATGAATTATTTAGCATTTATTGATGTTGTTAAATTAATTTAGGCTAGATACAAGTAACTTGGAGGCGAATTCTAAAGGAAAAGCGGTGTTTGAGACTTGAGTTGGCCGTGGAAGTTCGAGGTGAGTGTTTGGCCTAACCTTAGCTTGAGGGAATAGGTGTTGTGTCTTAATTGCTATGTGTTGGTTTCAAGTACGACGTATAGGTGAGGTGACGAGTATCTATACGTTGGTGTCAAGCATGTCCGTGAGTCTTATATTCGGATTTGTTGTGATTTTATTATATATTGATCATGCTTAACTTGATGGTTAGCAACCATGGGACAAGAATTATGATTATCTTCGTGGTATTTGTTTATCGTTGAGCATTGGCTCCATTTGAGGTTTCATTTGTGAAGTTAATTGTTGGTACAAGTTTGGTTATAGCTTATTCCCTTGCCGAGACGTATTTAATTCTTACTGTTGGTTCCCTTGCCAGGATGTGTTTATTCTTGTTGCTGGTTCCCTTGTCGGGATATTGTTGTTTCCTTATTGTTCCCTTGCCGGGATTCTTTTTGTGATTGGTGTTGATTTGAATATTGGGATCGGGTTGCACGCCGCAACAAATTATATGGGATCGGGTTGCACGCCGCAACAGGGAGTAATAATGGAGGACATGAGGGGTCGGGTTGCACGCCAGAACAGTGATATATGAGTTGGATCGGGTTGCACGCCGCAACAGTATTCTATGATTTGGATCGGGTTGCAGCCGCAATAGTGTTATATGATTTGGATCAGGTTGCGCGCCGCAACAATGAAGAATAAAAGTGGACATTGATTCGTTACTGTTCTGGCTGATGTCAAATTTAAGATGTTCTTTATGCTTTTCTCCTAAGATTCTGTTGGTACTTGATATTCCCCACAACATGTTCCCCTTCCCATCTTTAACTGCTAGTTCCCGTTATTATTACTTGCCGTATATGCTTTAACTGCACAGGTTTATTTGGTAGTCCTGTCCTAGCCTCGTCACTACTTCGCCGAGGTTAGGCTCGACACTTACCAGCACATGGGGTCGGTTGTGCTGATACTACACTCTGCACTGTGTGCAGATCTCGGTACCGGAGCTTTTGGACCTTAGCGAGGTTGCTAGCTTCAGTCCAGCGGAGACCCGAGGTAGTCCTACTGACGTCCGCAGGCCCTGGCGTCTCCTTCTATCTTTTATATTCTGTTTTCATTTACTTCAGAGACATATTGTATCTTTCTTTCTAGACAACCGTTTGTAGTAATCGTAGATGGTCCGTGATATTGTGACACCAGTTCTGGGTAGAGATGTATTTTATATTTTTCGTACTAGTATTTGGCTAAGTTATCAGATTTCGTCTTCCGCGTTTCTTTTATTATTATTATTATTATTATTATTATTATTATTATTATTATTATTCCGATGTTGATCGTATGTTGATTTAAAATTGTTAAAAGGTTAAGAAAAAGGGTGTTAAGATCTATAATACTCGTCTTGCCTAGCTTTCACGAGTATGCGTCATCACGATTCCCGAGGGTGGGAAGTCCGGATCGTGACAAGTTGGTATCAGAGCTCTAGGTTTCTTAGATCTCACAATTCACGGACAAGCTTGGTAGAGTCTGAGGGATCAGTACGGTGACGTTTGTGCTTATCCCCCAGAGGCTACAGAGTTAGGAACAATTTCACTTCTATTCATCTCTGGCGTGCGGTTTGGTTTCTCAATGCTAATTGAATTCTACTCTGTTTTTTTGCGGATGGCAATAAAACGTGCTTCTTCATCCACTGAACATCAGCTCGAGCCCCCATCAGCAGTTCCCACGAGGGGCAGAGGACGAGGCCGTGCTAGGGGCCGAGGGAGGGGCAGATCTCAGCCCAGAGCAGCAGCACCAACGGCGGAGCCTCAGGTAGAGTTCGATGATGAGTTTCCGGCCCAGACAGTTCCGGTGGGCCCAGCTCAGGTCCCAGAGGGGTTCATTGCTACCCCAGTACTCCAGGATGCTCTTGTCCGTCTAGGGGGCCTTATGGAGAGTGTCACCCGAGCAGGCTTACTTCCTGTAGCACCAGCCGCCTCTCAGGCTGGGGGAGGAGCACAGACTCCCGCTACCCGCACTCCGGAGCAGATGGCTCCCCAGTTTCAGACTCCAACAACTCAGCCAGTTGGAGCAGTTCAGCCGGGTGTGGTAGCTCAGACCGGTGATGGAGCAGCTATGTCTGCCGATGCTTTGTGGAGGTTGGACAGGTTCACCAAGCTGTTCACCACTACCTATGGTGGTACATCTTCAGAGGATCCCCAGGATTACATAGACAGCTGTCATGAGGTTCTTCGGAACATAGGGATAGTGGAGACCAATGGGGTCGACTTTGCTGCTTTTCGCCTGTCAGGTTCTGCCAAGACTTGGTGGAGGGATTATTGTTTGGCTAGGCCAGCTGGGTCGCCTGCCTTGACTTGGGATCAGTTCTCTCAGCTATTTCTGGAGAAGTTTCTTCCTATCACTCAGAGGAAGGACTATCGGAAGCAGTTTGAGCGTCTCCAGTAGGGTTCTATGACCGTCACTTAGTACGAGACCAGATTCATTACTTTGGCCCGTCATGCTCTTATTATACTTCCCACTGAGAGAGAGAGGGTGAGGAGGTTCATTGAGGGACTCGCTCAGCCGATTCGATTGCTGATGGCTAAGGAGACTGGGAGCGAGATTTCTTTTCAGGATGCGGCCAATGTGGCCAGGAGAGTTGAGATGGTTCTGTCGCAGGGGAGTGGTCAGGGGTCTGACAAGAGGCCCCGTCATTCAGGCAGGTTCAGTGGTGCCTCATCTGGAGGTAGGGATTCTTTTGGTAGGGGTCATCCTCCCAGGCCGTTTCATTCAGCAGTTCAGAATTCTCATGGTGCTCCAGGTGGCCGTGGTTCTCATGTGCAGTATTCTGATCAGCAGTCCTACCGTGCATCATCAGCTCCTATCATAGCACCTCCTCTTCAGAGCTATTCTCATGGTCAGCCGGCCCCCCAGGGTCAGTCTAAGTTTCCTCAGCCGCAGCACTCAGGTGGATGCTTTGAGTCCGGTGAGTATGGTCATATCCGGAGGGCTTGTCCGATATTAGTGGGTGTTCAGTCGCAGCAGCAGGGTCCCCGTGCCATGGTTCAGGTACCAGGTGTTCAGGCACAACGTATAGGTAAGGTGACGAGTATCTATACGTTGGTATCAAGCATGCCCATGAGTCTTATATTCGGATTTGTTGTAATTTTACTATATATTGATCATGCTTAACTTGATGGTTAGCAACCATGGGACAAGAATTATGATTATCTTCGCGGTATTTGTTTATCGTTGAGCATTGGCTCCAGTTGAGGTTTTATTTGTGAAGTTAATTGTTGGTACAAGTTTGGTTATAGCTGATTCCCTTGCCGAGACGCGTTTAATTCTTACTGTTGGTTCCCTTGCCAGGATGTGTTTATTCTTGTTGCTGGTTCCCCTTCCGGGATATTGTTGTTTCCTTATTGTTCCCTTGCCGAGATTCTTTTTGTGATTGGTGTTGATTTGAATATTGGGATCGGGTTACACGACGCAACAATATTATATGGGATCGGGTTGCACGCCGCAAGAAGGAGTAATAAGGGAGGACAGGAGGGGTTGGGTTGCATGCCGCAACAGTGATATATGAGTTGGATCAGGTTGCACGCTGCAACAGTGTTATATGATTTGGATCGGGTTGCGCGCCGCAACAATAAAGAATAAAAGTGGACATTGATTCGTTACTATTTCTTTATTCTAGCTGATGTGAAATTTAAGATGTTCTTTATGCTTTTCTCCTGAGATTCTGCTGGTACTTGATATTCCCCACATCATGTTCCCCTTCCCATTTTTAAATGCTAGTTCCCGTTATTATTACTTGCCGTATATGCTTTAACTGCACAGGTTTATTTGGTAGTCATGTCCTAGCCTAGTCACTACTTCGCCGAGGTTAGGCTCGACACTTACCAGCACATGGGGTCGGTTGTGCTGATACTACACTCTGCACTGTGTGCAGATCTCGGTACCGGAGCTTTTGGACCTTAGTGAGGTTGCTGTCTTCAGTCCAGCGGAGGCCCGAGGTAGTCCTACAGACGTTCGCAGGCCCTGGCGTCTCCTTCTATCTTTAATATTTTGTTTTCATTTACTTCAGAGACAGATTGTATCTTTCTTTCCAGACAACCGTTTGTAGTAATCGTAGATGGTCCGTGATATTGTGACACCAGTTCTGGGTAGAGATGTATTATGTATTTTTCGTACTAGTATTTGGGTAAGTTTTCAGATTTCGTCTTCCGCATTTCTTTTTATTATTATTATTATTATTATTATTATTATTGTTATTATTATTTTTATTGTTATTATTATTCCGCTGTTGATCGTATGTTGATTTAAAATTGTTAAAAGGTTAAGAAAAAGGGTGTTAAGATCTATAATACTCGGCTTGCCTAGCTTTCACGAGTAGGCGCCATCACGACTCCCGAGGGTGGGAAGTCCGGGTCGTGACTCTCATTCAATCTCGCGTGCGCATGAGAGAGTGAAAGAGCTAACCTAAAAAGACAGTTCCGAATTTGGCTTGTATTATTTCGTCCCAATCCAACCTTATCCCATACAAATAGTCCTTAAACTTACTTTTGAAAGGGAGATTCAACCGAAGGAGGCAAGAACACGCAAGGAGCAAGGCGGAGAATTCTTTTACGAGTTTTTCACTTTCTTCTTCCTATTTCTATTATTGGTTATGAATTCTAGTATTGTAGTATTGCATACTATTATGAATAACTAATTTGTTATCTAGGGTTATGATGGAATCTTTTGTCGGATGAATTCTTGATACGTTTTTATATAATTGAGTTTTTGAATTTTTTTATTTGTTCAACTATGTGCTTATTTTAGTTAATTGAAGAGCTCTCAATTAACGATGCCTATTTATTATATAATGCTTGAAAAAGAGTACATATTTAGGTGGTTACTGAACAACGTCACTCCTAACTTATATGAGAGATCAATACGGCGGGTTTAAAAGTGGGATTAGAGATAATGAAGCTTTGACGTGATCATAGTGAGTGGTGCAAAAGTGCGAGCTAGCTTAATTCGAGAGAATATGACTAGTACATTATTGTAGTTGCTTGAGAGAGAATTACGATAAGTCGAGTGCTCACGATCAGTATAGAATAATTAGGCGAAATTATAGAAGACATAGCAGGAAGGTGTCACGACCCAAAACTCCAACCTGTCGTGATTGCGCCTATCGATGGTACTAGGCCAGCCGACTTTCAAAAATACTTTGATATTTCATTAAAAGATAAACCAAAAGTCGTTTTCATAACAAAAATCTCATAATGAGTTAAACTAAGAATAAAAATGCGGAAAAGATAGCCTGACATCGGGGTGTCACTAAGTCATGAGCGTCTAAACATAATTGATCCAAACATAACACGACTAACAAAGTCTGAAATTCAAATACAACTAAAGGAAAGATAGGGAAGAAGAAAGCAAGGCTGCGAACGCCGGGCAACTACCTCGCTATCTCCAATAATCCGCTAGGAGGACTATCAGCACCCTCCGCGACCAACCACTCCTGGATCTGCACGCGAGGCGCAGGGAGTAAAGTGATTACACCAACTCAATAAGTAACAGAAATAAATAAGGAACTGCGAAGCAGCGACGAGCAAAAGTAATTACAATTCATCTTGTAGAGTCTGGTAAGGAATATGCATGCTTTCAATACAGAAGTTTAAGTCAAATTAGTTTGATTAAGTCTAGTTCAAGTAAAACCAGATAAGAATATCTTTCAACAGTTTTCAAAACATGAAGGCAACTGTGTGCACCAATAATGAAATCATATACTGCCTCTCAGGCAATCATCTCTCAGTCTTCCTAATCACTCATTCCTCCCAGTCACTCATTCCCCACAATCGCTCAGCACTCAGCACTCGGCACTTGCACTCAGTAGGTACCTGCGCTCACTGGGGGTGTGTACAGACTCCGGAGGGGCTCCTTCAGCCCAAGCACTATATCAAGCCAATCATGGCAAAAATCAATGAAACATGCTGTGGCGTGCAGCCAGATCCCATAAACATCCTCACAATCAGGCCCTCGGCCTCACTCAGTTATCTATCTCTCTAGTCTCTCGGGCTCCCAGAAATTAGGAAAATCAGCCCAATAGCAATAACATGATGTATCAAATAGAATAACAGAGACTGAGATATGATATGCGAGTAAAAAACTGCGACTGAGTACAAATAGCATTTAGCAGGCAATTCAACATGTAACGCGGCCTCTGAAGGACCCAACAGTATCAACACATAGCCCAAACATGGTTTCTAACATGATTACAGTCAATTTCTATTGCACATAGAGAGCATATAGCTAACAACAAATTTGTTTGACTTTGCAATTTCCACGGGACGGACCAAGTCACAATCCCCTCGGTGCACGCCCACACGCCCGTCACCTAGCATGTGCGTCATCTCTCAAATGATCATATGATACCAAAATCCGGGGTTACATACCCTCAGGACCAGATTTACAACTGTTACTTACCTCAATCCGAGCAAATCTCTAATCCGCAATGCCTTTGCCTCTCAAATCGGTCTCCAAACGTCTTGAATCTAGCCACAAACAGTACAATACCATTAATATATGCTAAAGGAATTAATTCCACAAGAAAACTACTAAATTAGACTCCAAAATCCAAAATTGACTCAAACCCCACCCCAAGCCCACGTCTGAAAATCCGACAAAAGTCACAAAACCCGAAAGCCCATTCACTCACGAGTCTAACCATACTAAATTCATCAAAATCCGACATCATTTGCCCCTCCAAAACCCCAAAACTCACTCTCCAATTCTCAAGCACTAACCTCCCAAATTTCACCTCACAAACTCACCAACTAGGTGTAAAATCAGCGGGGAAACACCGTTATTGAACATAAATAAGCATAAGGAACTCACCTCAGTGATTGCTTTGAAATCCCTCTAAAAAATCCCCAAAATCCGAGCACAAAGATGTGAAAATGGGGAAAAATCTCGAAGTGTTCTATTTATACCTTCTGCCCAGCAAAACAGCACCTGCAGTCAAGGAACTGCATCTGCGCCCATCGCAGGTGCGGAATTATCATCGCACTTGCGGACCAACACATGCACCTGTGCCCACACCCCGCTTCTGTGACCATCGCAGGTGCGGCAAACCCCTCGCACCTGCGAACTCTGCCAGTCCTTCTTCCTTTCACTTCTGCGGCCATATCCCCGCTTCTGTGGGCTCGCACTTGCGATGAGACATCCACAGGTGCATTTATGACAGCTGAGTTCAACTTGCAGCCTTCCAAATTCCAAACTTATTCCGTTAATCACCCGAAATCAACCCGAGGCCCTCGGGACATCAAGCGAACATACCAACATATCCCACAACATCATACGAACTTAGTTAAATCATCAACTCACCTCGAACAACATTAAAAACACGAATTACACACGGATTCATGCCTAATGAACTTCGAAACTTCCAAATTCTACAAACGACGTCAAAACCCATCAAACCACGTCCGATTGACCTCAAATTTTGCACCCAAGTCATAAATGACTCCACGGACCTAGTCTAACTTCCGAAAATCAAATTCGACCCCGATATCAAAATTTCCACTGCCGTCCAAAATCCCAAAATTTAAACTTTCGCCAATTCAAGCCTAATTCTATTACAGACCTCCAAATCATATTCCGTATGCGCTCCTAAGTCCAAAATTACCTATCGGAGCTAAAGGAACCGTCAAAATTCAAATCTGAGGTCGTTTATATATGAGTCAACATCCGTTCACTCCAAAACCACTCCGAACCCGAACCAACTAACCCGGCAAGTCATAATACAATTATAGAACACAAGAGAAGAAGGAAATAGGGGAACATGGATATGACTCTCGAAACAACCGGCCGGGTTGTTGCATCCTCCCCCTCTTAGACAAATATTTGTCCTCGAATGGGTCTAGATATTTACCTGGAGCCATAAATAGGTGTGGATACATGCTCCGTATTTCCCGCTTGGTCTCCTAAGTAGCCTCTTCCAAGGGCTGACCTCTACACTGCACTTTCACTCAAGTTATATCCTTTGATCTTAACTTTCGGACGTGCCGCTCCAAAATAGCCACCGACTCCACATCATAAGTCAAGTCACCATCTAACTGAACCGTGCTAAAATCCAAGGCATGAGACGAATTGCCGATATACTTCCGGAGCATAGAAACATGAAATACTGGATGCAGACTCGACAAACTAGGTGGCAAGGCAAGCTTGTAAGCCACCTCTCCAATCCTCTGAAGTACGTCAAAAGGCCCATTAACCGAGGGCTCAACTTGCCCTTCTTCCCGAATCTCATAACACCCTTTATGGGTGAGACCTTTAGCAGAACCTTCTCCCCAACCATGTAAGACACATCGCGGACCTTCTTGTCAGCATAGCTCTTCTGCCTCGACTGCGCAGTGCGAAACCATTCCTGAATCAATTTTACCTTGTCTAAAGCATCCTGAACCAAGTCAGTACCCAATATCCTAGCCTCGCCCGGCTCAAACCAAACCACTGGGGATCTACACCGCCTCCCATATAAAGCCTCATATGGAGCCATCTAAATGCTCGACTGATAACTGTTGTTGTAAGCAAACTCCGCGAGCGACAGATACTGGTCCCATGAACCACCAAAATCAATGGCACACGCGCGTAACATGTCCTCTATTATTTGAATAGTGTGCTCGGACTGTCCGTCCGTCTGAGGGTGAAATGTTGTGCTCAACTCAACCTGAGTGCCCAACTCTCGCTGCACGGCTCTCTAAAGCTGTGATCTAAACTGCGTGACTCATACTAAAATGATGGAAATTGGCATACCGTGTAGGCGAACAATCTCTCTGATGTAAATCTTAGCCAACCGATCTGAAGAATAGGTAGTACTCATAGGAATGAAGTGCGCGGACTTGGTCAGCCAATCCACAATCACCCAAATAGCGTCGAACTTCTTCGAATTCCGTTAGAGCCCAACTACGAAGTACATAATGATCCGCTCCCACTTCCACTCTGGAATATCTATCTGCTGAAGTAAGCCACCCGATCTCTGATGCTCATATTTCACCTGCTGACAGTTGAGACACCGAGCTACAAACCCAACTATATCTTTCTTCATTCTTGTTTACCGTGAAAATGGTAATTACAATTAGATTTGATTTTGTGGTTCTAAAAATACGTGATCTATTTTTATGCTAGTTGTTTAGGCAATAGATGCTAAATAAGAGATTACAAAATGAGATAACAGATTGAGAACAAGGTGGCAACCAAACCAATCGACTGATAATCAAGGCCTCGAGCTTGCCTATTTGGGGTCTCGAGGTCTAGTCTGATGTCCTGCCAGGGGTAGCCGATGGACGAATAACAATTACGATAAAGTCAATGGCGGCTCTTTATGACCAATAATAAGCAATAAATGAAGAACAATAAATGGAACACAATAAATGTAAGTGATAGATAGAGCAATAAGAACAAGACAATATGTTAAGTTGGAGAGCAGAGAGAATGTTCTTGTATTGAATATTGAGTGTCAGGTATCTAAAAAATGGCAAGGAACCCCTTTATATATGAGGGGAAATCCCAATAGTATAAATGCATTAACTACAAAGATATGGGGCTGGTGCAACCATTTAATGCCTTGATTCATTTTGTGGGCTAGTCCACTAGACTCTGTCAGCTCTATTTACGCGCCTTGGGAACTTCACATTGATCCACCGAGACCACTAATTTACATCGCCTCGAGGCCGGTCGTTACTTACACTACCTCGAAGTCGATCACTAAGAACCCTCGAAGTCGATCACCGAAAACCCTCGAGATGCCTTGATGATCGTAAAATCGAACCGTCGATTTCTATCTTATATAGATAGTTCGTTTCCTAGAACGAAGTGATAGGAAACGGTCTTGAACTCCTACTCCTTTAGCATCATCATCTTGACATCAGCCTATCAGAGCATTAAATGCCATAACTTAAAAGCCGCGCAAGGGTCGCTGTCAACGCGACTATCGAGAAGCCCACCAACCGCTATTGGTTTGTCCTTTCCGCTGCCCACATGGCTTCTATAAATGCATCAATCGTTTGATAATTCATACCTTTACAACATCTTCAAGCTTTCAGGGCCAAGGCCATCCCCTTTCACATTCCTCCTTCTTCCGTTCTTGATTCCTTACTTGCTTTCTCTGAAAGGCCTTTCCACCACCATGGCTAGAACCTCTAAAACAGTGCCTCGAAAAGAGGATGCTGCCTCTTCGTCTCGAACATCCAAAGACAAACCCAAAGTGCTACCCATCATTGAACAATGTACCCCTACCAAGTTCAACACGGTAAATGATTTTTCCGTCGATGGACCATCGTCTAAATCTAGTCGATGCGAACACGTATCCCGGTATATTAGCATCGTGACCAATATAGAAACGATGAAGAAAGAATATCGATGGAAGGAGGTAGTGCTGGTTGAGATCCCCTGTTCTGACGAGAGCATAACAGACCACAAGGCTGGCTTCCTTTATGTATATACATACCCGTTCACTTTGGGTCCCGTCGATTCCTCAAACCCTTCTTCCCCGGTGATAGATCCGGTTATTCTCGACTTTTATGACAATTACTGAGTGATGCTTGGCCAAATCTATCCATCTTTCTGGAGGATAGTCAACATGATCCATTACTTCTCCAACAAAGTCGTGGGTACGACCTTTACCCTTGACCATTTGATGAGTTGTATAGCCCTCGACTTTATCGAGGTTTGATTAAGCTTCACCCTCCGTCCAAGAAGCCATTTTTCTCGAGCATTGATGAGGACAAGGATCGAGGGTGGATGAGTAGGTTTGTCCGAGTGAGAACCTCGGAAATCATCCCGACCGAACGGATGCCATTCCTGGAGGAGTGGAATACGCAGCGTAAGTACCTCTCCTTCGAACATGCTTTATTGTCTTCTTACCTTCCTCAGAAAAAATGATCTCCCCTTCATTTATGCAGCTACCGTTTAGTATCCTGAAGCGGTCCAAGATCTGCCGGGATGGATTAGGCAATTGGATGCTTCGTTCCCATTTCTCGGGCAGTCTTGGCCTGACCTATCTAAAACGCGGTGGGCGGCCAAGAATCATGGTAAAATCCTTCCGCCTACATCATATTTTTATATTTCTTCCCCATATTCTCCGTGCTGATAAATTTTGATCACTATGTTTGCGCAGGCATTGGCGATGGAGTGCATATAAGACCGCCTCCTAACGACAAGGTAGAGGCTCCGAAGCCTGATAAGGGCAAGAAGAGGAGGAAACAGGCGGCTGCTGATTCTCCTGTGGCAAAGAAACCTAAATCACGCAGACCTCGAGTTGCTCCCAGGACCTCGGCTTCAGCTTCCGGAGCAAGTCCCAGTACTGGGGATGAAGACGACGATGATGATGAGCACCGTTTGGTACAAAGGACGAGGTCGGACGCAGATGTCCTGCAATCGTCCCGACCAAAGGCCGTTGAATCGGGAACGGTCGATTCAGGTTGATCCCGTGCGGTGGAGACCCTCGAGGAGGGTGTGAACGCAGACCTAAGCCCTTGATCGAACGTGGTGCAGTTCCTATCGAGGAGACCGTTGCTTCTGGTTCCAAAGGGTCCGGTCATGGAGCTTTTTGGGGACAGGATTTGCCCCTTGGTGATATTGATACCCTGGGTGGCCTTAATTTGGGTCCTCGGTTCTCGCCCGGGGAATTAAGGGACGCTCAGGACCCAAAGGCTACCAACGTGGGGGGTCCTCTCAAGGGGGGAGATAAGCTTGGCAACTTCCTTGATGACGTTGATGATGTCAGTGAGGACATTGATCTCGATGCTCCCAACGCAATCGAGGAAGCGGGGAAGTTCCAACGGCAGGTGATAGCTTTTTATGTACACTTTCCTAGTCTCAAGCATTTTCCCTCATTTTTTAACTCTTCTGTTTTGTTGTAGTCTAAGAAGATGTATGATCACGCCTTCTCTAGGATCCAAGACGAGCTTTCATGCCATGTAAAGGAGCTCGAGAAGCTTACCTCGGGACTGCAGGAGTCGGAGGCCTCCTCTGCCAGAAAGGAGGAGGAGTTAAGTGAGCTTCAGGCGATTTTAGAGGGAGCGCTCTGAGAAAAGGCTAGCCTTGCTGAGCAGGTAATTTGTTATTCGTAAATTCGTTCTCCATTCTTTCCATTCAATATTTACTGACTTATCTTTTCCTTTGCAGATCGGGCAGAAGGATGTTCTCGCGGGGCGACTTCGAAAAGAAGTGTCATTGACCCAGGGTCTTCTCCGAAATGCTCGAGAGGAGGTTGCTGCGCTATCTGCGGCCAAGTCCGAGGTCGAAGAGAATGTCGTTACATATCTGAAAGATGCCGCTACGCGAATCAGCTGGCCCGGGAGATATCAGAGGAGCCCGAGCAAAAGCTGACTCGGACTGTCACTTATGCTCGTGCAAAGTCAAGGAGGTAAGCCTTAGAGGAAGCCAATGCTGAAGGTGCCGATCTCTCAGCTAAGATCGAGGAGGCCCGAATTTGGAGGAGGAATTGGCACTCTCAGTTACTTTGGATGAAGATCCCGGAGATGGTTAAGAGGGCAGCGGCGATGAAGAGTAGGCCTGCGTCGCCTTTTTTTTCTTTTTTCTTTTTGTGTATGTATTCTTGGGGAAACATGTCTTGTAAAGGCGCCCCTCTCAGACATATTTTTGGTAATGTAAAAAAGAAAATTTTTCGTTACCAGTCTTGCATTCTTTACTTTTCAGCGATCATGCGGAATTCAACTTTTGAATTTTGATGTCGACTCTTAGGAGTTCTTGTTTGGGGGCAATCGGGTCCCTCGAGATCGGGAACCATCTCGAGATTAGGTCGATAGCTCCTTTGGGGCTGATGCTCATAATAACAGAAATCCTTGGGGCCTCAATATTTCCCGAGCACCGGTGACAGCATTATTTATGCGACACGGTAGTGGGGCCCCCGGGATGGTCCTACCAGTACATTTCCCAAAAAGTGGTGCTGTCATGGCCAGATCTAATTGGTCTTCTGGATAGGCGAACAGTCGCCCCTTGCCTCTATATATGCATTCGTTCATTTCTTAACTGGAGATTCTGCTACTCTGGGTAACAATCCCTCTTATAGAACCTTTGTTCTTTGTGCTAGTTCTCTCGTCATTTTAACTCAAAGCCTTTGCCCAAATCTGCATCCTCCTCTTTCTATTTTGCCGTAGCCATGGCTGCTACATCGAAATTCGTTCATCAAGGAGAGGGGAGTTCTGCCTCTGTTCCGTGTTCGGTCGGTGGTACACCACCGGTATCCGATGAGCGGGCCTCGAGATGCTTTGTCTCAAGGAGAGATTTTATGTTGGAGAGACCTCCCAACGTCAACGGGCAACGGAACATGCATTGAGGTTCATCTCCTCAATAGGGGAGGAACATCTCGAGATGATTAGGAAAGACTGCGGATGGGGAGAAGAAGTGGTACTGCAGGTACCTTCCTCGGAGGAGAGCATTATGACTCATGTCGAGGGGTTTTTGGACGTGTATACGTATCCCTTTACGTTGGCCCCCCTTGACAGGGTCATGCTTGAATTTTGTAGAAGGTATCGGGTTACCCTGGCACAGGCTCACCCATCCCTTTGGAGGATAGTGCTGATGATAAGGTACTTTGCGGATAAGGCCGGGCTCAAATTTACCCTTAGCCATCTCGTTAGGTTATATCGGCCTCTACATTATCGGGGCTTGATCACTCTGCGACGTTGATCCACCCGGTCCCCTACCGTTAACAATGGAGAGGACGAGGACGGAGGGTGGATGAGCCGGTTTGTTCGAGCACGGACAACCGATATTATCCCTGGAGAGTTTCTGCCATTTCCTGAGAAATGGAATTTCACACGTAAGTGGTACACTTGTATTTTTATCGCTTTGTCCACAGTGGAGCGGTCCCCGTAAAGATGTTTTTTTAGTGATTCCTTGGTTGCCGAACGAGGTTCCTGACTTGGCTGAATGGTCTCGTAAGCTGGCAGCTTGCTCGACTTATGATAAACGCAAATGGCGAGACCTGTCCAAGGGGAGATGGGAGGCAAAGCATCATGTTAGGTGTCCAGTGGCTCGTTTCCTCAGAAAAGGTTTTTAGTGCACTAACTCTGCCGCCGCAGGTGTCGGAGGTTTTTTCGAGATGAGGCCGTATTCCCTGGGGGAGGAGGAGAGATCGCCAGCCTCGGGGCCAAGGATCGATCATAAACGGATAGAATCTTAGAGGTGTGAGGATGCCTGTAATGGGGCGAGTCCTCCTCTGAGGTTTAAAAGAGACGAGTCGGCCGAGCTTCCGGCTTCGGAGGCTTCTATTTTTGAGAAAACATTTCCCGTTCCCGTCGAAGGTACTTCGAGAGACAAGGGTCATCTGGCGCCTTCCTCTTCTCCTACCGAAGGCACTTCGGGGGAGACTAAACCATCGGATGTAGGCTTGACCTTTGGTGAGTCCCAGCGGCTTGGCTTCATGGTAAGCTTTGGTAGCCGGTATAGGCTTCTTTCAGTTTCGCGTCCTCCCTTTCTTATTGAGTTTTCTTTTGCAGGCCTTTGACAAACTTAAGTTCGAGCTGCTTCGCCGTGAGGCCAGGCTGCGGAAAGCTTTGGATGGGGAGAAATCCCTTAGACTCCTTTGTACGAAAAAGGAAGATGAGCTGGTATACCTGCAGTGTGAGGCAGATCGAAGTCGGAACTACGAAAGCCATCTCGAAAGACAGGTAACCTACACTTCGTGTTGATGTATGCTCCCCCTTCTGCTTTCGGAAGTTAATATTCTGATGTTTCAGTTGAAGAGCAAAACGGAGGAGCTGGAAAGACTTTGGGGCGAAGTTGGCTGGGTCAAGCGTGAGTTTGACGAGTTGAAGGCTCAGGCAGATGCCCAAGTTGCGACCAAGGAGGATGCTTTGGCTAAGGCTTCTGCCCTCGAGGTGAAACTCCAGAACGCTCGTGCAAACGATTCAGTCCAAGCGAATATGATTACAAGGCTCGAGTCTGAGCTTTTGAAGGTGAAGGCCAAAGTTGTGGATGCCCGGGCCGAAGCAGTAATGAGCCGCACTAAGGCTGACCAGAAAGTGGCGGCCTATTTGAAGGGCGCTACCGATGCTCGAGCTAAGCTGAGAAGGGCTCTTGACCGTGAGAGCAGAAATAAAGAGTACATGAGGTGTAAATCTCGGAGGGAAACCCTCGAGGAAATTCATGCCAGGGGCTTCGACCTCTCGGAATAGATAATGCAGGCAAAGGCGGAAGAATAGGATGCTAAATTCCTTTTGTCTGATGCCGAGAAAGAGGCCAACGGGCCATAGTTCCCGAGGGGGAAGTAGATTAGGCCTTCCTTTTCTGATTCTGCGTATAGTGCTTTCAAGGAACATTTGTAAATGGAGCTTGTATTTTCTCGCATATGTGTATAAAAGGAAACCTCGTGGTTTTATTTTTTCTGCATTTCTTTTTGCCTTGATTTTGACCAGATAAACTGGTCTTCGAGTTAAAAGGAATCCTCAGATTCATGGTATGGCCCTGAGGCTCATAGGGCAGGCCCGTAGGCTTCTTACGTGCTTGGTCGGTACGACCTTTTAGTATAAGCCAGCGTTCGAGCTCTTATGCTTTTGCCCTTAGGCATGTTTGGCCAATTGTTTTGGGTTCAGTCTCCGAGTCGGGTATCGACTCGAGCTCATTCGACCCTCAAGTTTTAGAATTTCAAGCTAGCCCTTAGGCTCTTACGCGTTGGGTCGGTACGACCTCTGGTATGGGCTGGCGACAGTGGCTCTTACGCATTGGGTCGGTACGACCTTTTGTATGGGCTGAAAATAATGGCTCTTACGCATTGGGTCGATACGACCTCTTATATAGGCTTTATTTTTCCCTAGTTAAGGATTTTTTGAAATTGTGTTTGCCTGACTCTTTGACAGTTTGATAAAAGCCTCGATTGCGAGTTGTTATATGGCGATGATCGAGCACCTCGGGAGGTTTGGCTCGGTGGCTGAGTATCTCGAAGCCTGTAGTTAGGAGCTGACATGGTCGAAGCTTTTTTGCCTATGTCGAGGGTAGCCTATTTAACCGGTTTCTTTTCGAAGTACTTTCGAAGTAATTGAAGGCTTGTGATTTTGTAGCGACGATCGGGCGTCCCCGAGTCAGGTTAGTTTGGCTGGTACAGCCTTGTAACCGTAGTCATTTGTGTTTGGCCGGAGCCTTTCAATCCCCGAGTGAAGTAGTTTAGGCGTCTATATCGAGGGTATGCCTTTTTTGGGGTCTTATAAGTTCGATATATAGCCTTAACTTTAATATCGGGTTTATGCCTTTAGTAAGGTCTTACAAGTTTTACATGCCTTTGAGGTCTTATAGTTTTGGCTACTTGGTACAAGTATGGTTCATGCCTTGCTTGACGTCTTACAGATATTGTCACTTGGTGCAAGTGTGGTTCATGCCTCATATAGGTCTTATGAGACCGAGTCTGCCCACTTGGGGTCTTATGGCCTCGGGTTTTTGATAAGTCGAGGGGGATAACTATTGGCGGCAATCCCCGAGTCATCGAACATTTCCTGGCTCAGGAGCCTTTTCTTGTAAACTTGGTATTGCCTGATTGAGGGCTTACGAATTCGGAGTTTTTGACCCGAAGGTCATATGGCTTTTGAGATTTTGACGCCAGTCCCCGAGTGTTCGGGACATTTTTGCAAAAATACCGAGCTTCTTTGAAACGCAAAATGCTTTTGGAAAGTATTCTTTGATTACTTGGTACAAGCATACATATCTTTGCTGTTAAGGGCTCAGTGATTCTATACGGGCACGGTTCGTTCGACTGTTTGGCCCGGTACATTGTTTTCCTATCGAGACCCTATTTAGCGCATTTTGGCTTCTCCGAGTAAGTGACCTTCTAGGGGGATGCCCCCCCAGTATTCGAGGTTGATTGCAAAAGAAGCCTTGAATACTTGTTGAGTATTCCTTAGGTAGCGTATAGATGTTGCCTCGTTAAAAACCTTGCCGGTTAAACCCTTTTCGGGATAAAAACTCGGTCGAAGTAAAAGAGTTCAACGTGTGCTTTAAAACCTTAAGGTCTTCGAGCTGGATTAGCGCTTCGACTGTCTCAGTCGGACACCTGCATAAAGGTTAGTATAAGGTGTAAATTAAAAGGGAGATGGTTATACCTTAGTGACGATGTCGCTTTGAGCCTCGTTAGGCCTTCAGTATTTTCTTTAAGGACACGGTACGACCCTTTGTTTTTTCATTCGGGTACAGCCGAGAACATGCCTCGCGGTCGCTATTTCACTATTTGTTTATCCTTCAGCCCCTTTGATGGTGGAGATATTGGTGTTTTGGGTTGTGCCGGCCACATTGACTAGTGTTGTGGTGTCCCCTTTCGTTGTTTTGCTCGCCGTGTTGAATCCGTTGAGGAGTCGAGAGGCGGGCATAATTTGGTCGAGCAGTCCGAGCTGCTCTGACACCTTCAACCTGATAATATTGGCCGAGCTACCTGGATCCACAAGTACATGTTTAATTTGAAATGTATTCACAAGAGAAGAAGTTACCAGTGCGTCATTATGGGGCTGAGATAGAGCCTCGAGTTCGCTTTTCCCTGGCGAGGGATGTTTTTGTTTTGCTGACCGTGGGTTCCTTCAGGGCGCCGACACCTCAAAAGATCGTACAGACGACATGTTGCGGCTCATCTGCTTCGTTCTTTTTGGTCGTCTCTCTTTCCCGGAACTGATTTTTGTCTCGGTCGCTGAGGAATTCCTGGAGGTGACCTTTGCTAAGTAATCGGGCCACTTTTTCCCAGAGTTGTCGGCAATCTTCCGTCCTGTGACCGTGCGTGTTGTGAAATTCACACACTAAGTTATGGTTCCTTTGCGAAGGGTCTGATTGTACAGGCCTTGGCCACCTGGTGTCTCTGATTTTACTGATGGCGAACATGATGTCTGATGCGTCGACGTTGAGAAGTTGTACTCCGACAAGCGGGGTGCCTTTGTCGGTCCTGTGTGCCTATCGACATAGCTCTGTCTGACAAGTCCCCCGAGGATTTTGGCCTCGGTCCATCCTTCAATCATTGCGGGGTATGTTGTGCCTCGGGGCGTTTCTTCTATCTTCAGCGTATGGTTGGTATCTTTCCTTGTTTGGCTTTGGCTCATTCGTCGGAAGCTTGCTGGGATATACCGAGCACGAGGGGGCTCCTAGTTGGTCATCTTCGACCCTGATCTTTGACTGGTATCGGTTGTGGACGTCCGACCAGGCCACGGCGGGATACTCTACTAGGTTCTGCTTCAGTTGCTTTGAAGCTACTGAGCTTCGCTCGTTCAAACCTTGAGTGAAGGCTTGCACCACCCAATCGTCGGAGACGGGTGGTAGTTCCATGCGTTCCATTTGAAAGCGAGATACAAATTCTCACAACATCTCGTTCTCCCTTTACGTGATCTTGAAGACGTCGAATTTCCTTGTAGCTACCTTGATGGCACCGGTATGTGCCTTTATGAAAGAATCCGCCAGCATGTCAAATGAGTCTATGGAGTTAGGAGCTAGGTTGTGATACCACATCATGGCCCCTTTTGAGAGTGTCTCTCTGAACTTTTTCAGTAGGACGGACTCGATCTCGTCGTCCCTTAGGTCGTTGCCCTTCACTGCACAAGTATAAGCAGTGACGTGCTCGTTGGGATTCGAGGTTCCGTTGTACTTCGGAAGGTCGGGCATTCTGAACTTCTTTGGGATGGGTTTTGGAGCAGCTTCCTGCGGGAATTGCTTTTGTACGAACTTTTTCGAGTCTACACCCTTCTGGACCGGGGGTGCGCCCGGAATTTGATTGACCCTAGAGTTGTAGGTCTCTACCTTCTTATCGTTGGCTTCTATCTTTTTCTCGCCCGACTCGATCCTCTCTGTAAGGTCCTCGAGCATCTTTATGAGGGTGGGGTCGATTGCTGACCCGTTGTTGCCTGATCTTTCCGGTACCTGCTCGGCTGGGGAAGCCATTTCCGGTGCTACCGTGCTGGGAGTTTTCTGGTGACTTTACAGCTGAGCAATCGCCAACTGTTGTGCCTGTAACATTTCAAAAATAACGTGAAGGCTGACCTCTTGTTCTTCCCTAGCTGGGGTTTTCTGAGCTTCTTATTGGTCTCCTTGGTGTACGCTCCTGTTAGTGCGGGAGCTTATATCGACGTGCTGGGCATCGCGTGAGACCGCATCTGCGGGAATCGGCTCTGGCGCGCCTTCAGGGTTTAGTGGTGGTGCGCCAATACCTGGAAAGGATACACCATTCTCTCCGTGGTTCTCAAGACCGTTGTTTTCACATCCATTTACTGAGTCAAACATTTTGACCTGAAATCGAAGATCTTGGACAAGGAAAAGTGTGAAAGATAACTTGCGTTATGGAGTGAACCAGCAAGAAAATAATCACTATTATTTTTAACCCCACGGTGGGTGCCAAACTGTTTACTTTGAAAATGGTAATTACAATTAGATTTAATTTTGTGGTTCTAAAAATACGTGATCTATTTTTATGCTAGTTGTTTAGGCAATAGATGCTAAGTGAAAGATTTGGAAACAAGATAAGAGCTAGAGAGCAAGGTGATAACCAAACCGACTGTTTAATAATCAGGGCCTCGAGCCTGCCTGTTCGGGGCCTCGGGGTCGAGTTTGATGTCTCGCCGAGGGTAGTCGGTGGAAGACTAACAGTTATAATAAAATCAATGACAGCTCTTTATGGCCAATGATAACATAAATGAAGAATAATAAATAGAACACAATGAATATACGCAATAAATGGAAGTAATGAGATCAAGAGAATATGTTAGAAAGCAGAGAGAATGTTCTTGTGTATTTTGTATTTAATATCCGGCCTCTACGAAATGACAAGAATCCCCTTTATATATGAGCGGGAATTCCAACATAGTACAAATGCATTAATTACAAAGATATGGGGCTGGTACAGCCATTTAGTGTCTTGATTCGTTTTTTGGACTAGTCCACCAGACTTTGTCAGCCCTATTTACGCGCCTTGGGAACTTCACATTGATCCACCGAAACCACTAATTTACACTGCCTCGAGGCCGATCGTTGAGAACCCTCGAAGTCGATCACTAGAAACCCTTGAGATGTCTTGATGACCGTGAAATTGAACCGCCGATTTCTACCGTATACAAGTTATTTGAAGAAGATTAAAGAAGGATGAAAGTAGAAAAGTGTTGGATGCAAAGAAGTTCAGAGAGTTTGTAAAACTATTAAGTGTAAAAGAAGAAGAATGAGGCATATAAGTAAAGGAATAGGCGGCTAAAACCGTGACCATGATTACCTCGGGAATCGGCGAAAATATTGCTAAATCGTGGAGTAACGCGTATTTGGGGTATTAAATGCGAAGAGACGTGCATCTTATCAAGCGTCAGAAACTTTTCAGAAGGGTTTAGAAAATTTTCCGTCAAGAAAGGAATCTTCACCAACTTCCTAGTGACACAATGATGTGCCAACGAAAAGCAGGGGGACCATCTGTATAAGGTAAAATCGGTTCACATTAAATACTCGAATGACAGAATGACACGTGGAACCATGGACAAACGGAAGACGAAGCAAGTGGAAACCAAGACCGAGGACAACAACTTCGGTTGGCATCGGGATGGTCCCGAG
Source organism: Nicotiana attenuata (assembly GCF_001879085.1). Classification (NCBI taxonomy): domain Eukaryota; kingdom Viridiplantae; phylum Streptophyta; class Magnoliopsida; order Solanales; family Solanaceae; genus Nicotiana; species Nicotiana attenuata. The sequence continues at coordinate 63,568 of NW_017673724.1, forward strand.
GGGAATATTATCAATGAGAGCAAACAAATATTTGTTACTAGACGACACTCAATGAAGAATATTCCTAAGTATTAAATACACGTCCGTTTCAGAGAATTTTGGCATTAGTGACCTGCCGTTACATATTCATCAATGACCCCTATTATTATCATTTAAGAGGGACTTGATCCTAGGACCTTGTTCCCTAGGTATAGCTATAAATAGTGACTTCAACAACCTTTGTAACACACAAAAATTCTGACAAACTTATGCTACAGATTATTCCACTAAATATACTTTATTTTCTGTCTAACGATATTCTTATTGCTGCCTCCGAAAGCCATGCTCCCGAAACAAAGTTGTTTTCCATCTTATCTCGATTTCAATGCTAAATCTTGCATCTAATTTATTTTATTTATTATTTTGGGATCAAATCAATTCTCTTCCATATAAACCACGTTATAAATACGGGCAAACAATTTGTCTCTTCACAAAAAAGGAAAAAACCATTGTTGCCAAGACCTTAAATGCGAGGTAGGTGCATATTATCTTCCTTTAAAACCATTCTTCCACCTACACTTTAATTTATTGGTCGATTAATTATATTGCTTAATGCCCATAGGCCATAGGCTATATAGCCTCCAGTAACCCAATTCATTAACCTGCAGTGCCTGCTGCCCATCAAATTGCTTTTCCAAAATTCTCCAATATTGAATTAAAATAGAAATAGTAATTTACAGAAATAATTGTTTAACACTTTAGTACTCCCCGTGTTTTAAATTAGATGAGATACTTTTCTTTTTAGTCTATTTCAAAATAAACGGCACATTTTTAAATTTGAAAATAATTTAACTTTAAACTCTTCATTTTACCTATTTTACCCTTAATGAAAATTTTTTATAACCACACAAATATCATGGTCCCACAAAACTTTTACCCCTTAAGCTTTTAAAACTTTTTTTTCTTCTTCTTAAACTTCATCTAAATTGAAACAGAGGATGTAACAATAATTTTTTTTCTTTCATATATAGCAAGATTCCTACTATATTTTTCACTCTATTTCAAGACTACTAGAAGTGAAAAGGAGGAGAGAATATAGACGTTATAGGAATTAATTATGAAATGAAAAAGAACATGTATTTTGTGGTGGGTCCTCTGATAGATTATAAAGACCCTAAATAAATAGCTACTTCACGTGGCTTGATCAAAGACTATTAAACGTTGAAACGGTTCTTTGTTTTACCATCATTTATTTACTTTGTATGTAGGTGCTGTGTAGGTTACCCTCCTCCTCTTCAATTGCCATGGGGCAAGAAAGACTACTCGTTTTTTTTTTCTAATACTTTTCGAAATTCATATGTCTTGTTATTCCCACTTTTAAGAAAATGTGAACCTAATAGTCTTTGATATATTTAGTGAATTATAACACATGTATAAAGTTTGAACAAAAGTTATCGAGTTCGAATAAATCCATAAATTATATACTAGATCCACTACTGACATTGGAGAGTCTGATTACATGTGATGAGATAACTCGATAAACAATAGTCGTTGAAAATTAGTAATCTGAACTGATTTTTCTCAACATCCCTTTCGGACGCGTTATTTGTTGTCATGACTCGTAAAAATACAGCTGAGAATAGAATTTATTTGTGGGGTTATACATACCCCTCCTTGTGTATTGGTCTAAATTTGGCGACTTGGTAATGACAGATATGGGATCGAAGACGGGGTCGACCACGGCGTAATAACGGAAAGCCGTCTTCAAGAGGATTGTGGTCGAGGACGGGCAACTGGGGTAAAGAAATAACGGTAGGGTAGATTTGGGAATGAATACAAGGAATATTCCTTTGAATATTCCTTATTTTATACTTTTTAGGGTTTCTTGGAAATACCCCTTATAAATAGGAAGAGATAGAGAATAATAGGGGGATCTTCACTTTCTGATAAGAAACACATTGTAAAAAATGTTGACTTGAGAGAATATACAAAATTTGTCTTGTTCATTGATTATCTTATTCAAGCGCACGTTATTTGATCTTTGTTCACAAGAACCAAACATTCCATAACCATCTTCACTCTCTTCTTTCCACATTTGCTGTTAGGAGAAAGAACCATCCAAATCATACAATAATTGGTGGTAGATTCTTCTTATTACATTTATGTCATTATCTACATACTATTGCATGCTTATGTTATCATATTTACTAGCATTCATTGAATACAAACGTGCTAGTTAGCGATATCAAACATCACTCATCTTACTGATTTCCCTACGATATCTGATCAAAATTTATATTTTTGACTAAGATTCATCTCATCATTAATAATTTAACTAATAGGCTTAACACTTTTGGTCAAACACCTTGTCAAATGATCTAGTTTCGAGTCTTGAAAATAAATTGCCGTTGAAAAAACGGAGCATTTTACCCCGAAGTGAGATTTTTTCATTTGAATTCGAATTAGTCGTGTGAGCACGTGATTTTTGCCTCGCTTAAATTACTCCTATAGAATTCTTAAAATTAGGATTTTTCTTTATTTGATTTTTAGAATCTAATTGCATGATTTTGTGTTTATTTGCATTTTTGTATGCATTTTACTTGATATAATATATAAAAATAGCACATTTGCATTTAGGATCCAATTTTATAGTTTTCTTAGGTTTATTAGTTAATTGACATTGCAAAAATAAGAGAAAATAGCAAAATTAGTTCTTTTGCATTTTTTGCTTAGGATTTAGTTAATTTTAGAGAATTAAGTAGTTTAATTTTAGAGTTAAATCAGGTCTATTCATTTTAATTTTGTATTTAACAAAAATTAAAAAAAAAAATGAATGAAATGAAAATGAATTGAAATTAAATAAAAGAGAGGAAGTAATTGAAAAGAAAATAAAGAGAAAAGGAAGAGGGCCAGCCTTTCTGGGCCAATTTTGTTTAATTCTGCCCCAGCCCAAACCAAATTCTTCACAATCCGGACCAAAATCCAAGCCCAATCCACAAAAATCCGACCTGCCCCCTCATTAAATGAAACGACTCCGTTTGGCGTCGTTCGATCTTAGCCCTCCATTTCCCCATTATCCAACGGCCATGATCGATCCTTCAATTTAAATAAAAGTGTCCAAAACAAACCTTAGCAAACCCTAGACCAAACTCCATCATCCTCGTACCAACCCCTCCCCCTGTAACGCCGGCCGTCACTCCACCATAGCGCCGCCTTACTCCGCCGTCCGCCGCCGGCCGGAAATCGCCGCCGGCGGCGGCGAAGCTCCAAACCACTCCAAAAATTTACCCCAAACGCCTCTCTTCCTCCTCTTTCCAACCCTCAAGTCCATTTCCTTCAAATCCTCACCGATTTTCTCGAATTTCAGATCGAAAATCCGGCCAAAATGCAAACTCATCCAAACCGGCCCAAATTCATACTATATGTTCCTCATCCCTCCCTCATCATTAATCCGTACCTAGAAACCCTCGAATATGTCTGGAATATCACGAATTTTAAACCACAGAGCCGGCAGAACCCTAGAAGTTCATGTTGTTCAAGTTCTGCCCGATTTTTTGAGTCCGGCATTGGATTCGAGTCACGAAACAATGTTTCGTTTGTTCTTTGAGAAGAACGAACGTTTAACATTGTTTCGAGGCTCGAATCGAGGTTCCACTCCCGCTTGACCTTGCGTGGGTAAGTTTCTCCTACTTCGCTAACTAGCTTAAACAAAACTGTTCTTCGTTTCTATTCTTGTTGCTTCTGATTTTTCTTTTTGTTTCTCTGTTGTTTTTCTTTCTTGGCAGTAATTAAGTATTTTAGGTCTAACAATTAGTTTAAACTTTCTATGTGATTCTTCCTTTGTTAGTCAATAGTAATTTGTCAATTTCGCTGTATTTGAGTCTTTGTCACTCGAGCATGTTCAGTGTTATAGGGTTTAGTTTAAACTTTGTTAATTTGAATAAATTTCTTCACGCTAATCGACATTGTTCTAACTCTCATGTGTGATTTAACTCTGCCCAGTTCGGCTTTGTGATTGGTTCAATTAGTTGATCCACATTTGTTTGCTGCAATTTGGTTTTAAATTCAATAAATCTGTCCAGTTAATTTGATGTTAAGGATTAACCATAGTTGAGTAGCTAGCATGGTTACAGTTGATAGAGTTTAACTAGTGTTAGTAATATCAGGGGATTGATCAAGGGTAATTTAGGCATAGAAAAGGGCAGTTTTATTAGGAATAGTAATTTTTAAAGTAAGGAAGGGATAGTATAGGAATTGTAATGGATATAGGACTTTCTAGAATAGACTTTAGTATAGTTTTCAATAAAATAGGTGTTGTTACTTGGGTAACAAGTTTAAAAATAAGGGACTAAAAGCTGAAAATGGGTAAGGACTAAAAAGAAAACTAAAAATCTGAAGGTAGCCCTAGGCTTTGCATATAAAAGGCACACCCATTGCTTTCTTTAACAAGTTTTGGCATCTAAAATTTTCCCCAACAGTTTCTACAAGTTTAGACTCTAAAAAATTTGAATTTCAAATTCAGAAGCAGAAATTGGAGATCTGAAACGAGAAGTTCAAACATTCTGTAGAGTTTTAAAAATCCCTTTAGATCATAGATATTGAAAAATCCAAAAAAAAATAGCAGAAAAACTCAAAAAAAAACGCTGTTCTATTGAAGATTTCCTAGCTGAGTTTGATCTATTCAAGTTGATTTTGGTCTGATCACTGGTTGCATTAGAGGCTGGGTTCGTTTTGACTCATTTCTGAGATTGTCAAATTGCTGCTGTTGTTACCTGCCGTTTAACACTGCTATTTGCTCACTACTGCTGTTGACTTCTCTTCCTTCTTATTGTGATTCCAATTCCAGGTACACATCTTGAATTCGTGACACTGTATACCTGATTTAAGAGGTGGAATAGAAATCTCAGATTGATCCCCTGCTCGCTGTTCCTGCTATTTTTTTTCTTTTCCTCTTCTTGCACATGTTCATAGATTAGTTTAGTTAAAATTTGAGTAATTGGATGTTGTACGGACTGTACTTGACTGGACTGTTTAGAATTTTATGACTGTAATTGAATTTTATTAGCAGTTTGACTACTCGCATTGGAATATTCATATGTGTTAGCCTATCATAGCTGTTATGAATACCTGGAATCAGGCTCATGTAAGTAGTATCAGTGTGGTATTAGCTGTAATTTGATGAAATTAGTTTAGTTATTATGTCAATTTAAGGTTTGAGTTTAAATTGAGGTATTGTTTGGACTGCAGATAATCATATTACCAACCCAGGAGGTATGCTATTAGCTATGGTGTAGAAAGTTTCTCATTATTCTATCAATTTGGATTTCTAGTTGGAAAGAAATAATAGTTTTAGAAAACAGATTCAAAATGAATATCAACATGTATACTGAAATGAGATTCAGATTATTAAAATGAGGAATCCAGAACAATTAGATTATCACTTAATATCAACGTGTATGTTATGTCCCTTATTAATTTGAAAGTTCATAAGATGTCAAAATTGCTGTAAATTTCCCCAACAAGAATGTTGGTTATCAATAGCTAAATAAATTGCCTGCATTTTAAATCAGCATGCTTTTGATCCAAATCAATTTGTATCCTTCCCTTGCTTTACCAAGTTACTAAATCTAATTTAAGGCTTTGGAGACCTGATTTGAGAACCAGCCTTACCCATTCTCGACTTGGGTTTATCCCAAAGCCCAAATGTTCAGTAGCTCTTAGTTAAATGCAATTGAAGGGATTTTGGGTTGATTTTGAAGCCCAAACTGCTGAAGGCTTTGTTCTATTTACGGAACTATTGGACCAGATATTGAAGAATGAAATATAATTTCAGGCCTTCCAAGTTAGGTAGCGAATTCAAATTAAGAGGTTGCCTTTTGTTTGAGTTCGGACCTGAACTGGAGGCCTGAATTTTATAATACTAATTGATTAAGGCCCTTTTAGAGACAACATAAATAGAAAATCTTAGTTTGCTTTAAGTTGGCATTTAAATAAAAATGAGACGAGCCTCGCCGCACAAAACATATAAATTGCGGGGCCCTCATTAAATACTTTATTAAAAATATTTTAGAAATTCGGGACATGCCCTTTAGCGAATTTTCATGGCTTCCCGCAAAGCTAATAAGACGCTAGTCACTTTAGGCGCGCTCTTTAATAATTTTACCTTCTTAAACTCGGGTGTGCATTTCATGCAACCCAAATCCAAATCCTAAAACGTTGAATAAGAGGTGTTGAGGATCCGGGTGCATTTNGAAGGGTCTGATTGTACAGGCCTTGGCCACCTGGTGTCTCTGATTTTACTGATGGCGAACACGATGTCTGATACGTCGACGTTGAAGTTGTATTCCAACAAGCGAGGTGCCTCCATCGGTCCTGTGTGCCTATCGAACCCAGCTCTGCTGACAAGTCCCCGAGGATTCTGTCCTCGGTCCATCCTTCGATCATTGCGGGGTATGTTGCGCCTCGGGGCGTTTCTTCTATCTTCAGTGTATGGTTGGTACCTTTCCTTGTTTGGCTTTGGCTCCTTTTTCGGAAGCCTGCTGGGATATACCGAGCCCGAAGGGCCCGCTAGTTGGTCGTCTTCGACCTTGATCTTTGACTGGTATCGGTTGTGGACGTCCAACCAGGTTACGGCGGATACTCGACCAGGTTCTGCTTCAGTTGCTTTGAAGCTATCGAGCTTCGCTCGTTCAAACCTTGGGTGAAGGCCTGCACTGCCCAATCGTCGGAGACCGGTGGTAGTTCCATTCGTTCCATTTGAAAGCGAGATACGAACTCTCGCAGCATCTCGTTCTCCCTTTGTTTGATTTTGAAGACGTCGGATTTCCTCGTAGCTACCTTGATGGCACCGGCATGTGCCTTTGTGAAAGAATCTGCCAGCATGGCAAATGAATCTATAGAGTTAGGATCTAGGTTGTGATACCACATCATGGCCCCTTTCGAGAGTGTCTCCCCGAACTTCTTTAGCAGGACGGATTCGATCTCATCGTCCCTCAGGTTGTTGCCCTTCACCGCGCAAGTGTAAGCAATGACGTGCTCGTTGGGGTCCGAGGTTCCGTTGTACTTCGAAAGATCGGGCATTCTGAACTTCTTTGGGATGGGTTTTGGAGCAGCTTCCTGCGGGAATGGCTTTTGTACGAACTTTTTCGAGTCTACACCCTTTAGGATCGGGGGTGCGCCCGGAATTTGATCGACCCTAGAGTTGTAGGTCTCTACCTTCTTGTCATTGGCTTCTATCTTCTTCTCGCCCGACTCGACCCTCCTTGTGAGGTCCTCGAGCACTTTTACGATGGCGGGGTCGGCACCCGACCTATTGTTGCTTGATCTTTCTGGTACCTGCTCGGCTCGGGGAGCCGTTTCTCGAGCTACAGTGGTGGGAGTCTTTTGGTGGCTTTGCAACTGAGCAATCGCCAGCTGTTGTGCTTGTAACATTTCGAAAATGACATGAAGGCTAACCCCTTGTTCTTCCTGAGCCAGGGTTTTCTGAGCTTCTTGTTGATCTTCTTGGTGTATGCTCCTATTGGTGTGGGAGCTTATTTCGACGTGTTGAGCGTTGCGCGAAACCACGTCCATGGGAATTGGTTCTGGTGCATTCTCAGGGTTTCGTGGTGGTACACCAACACTTGGGACATCAACACCATTTTCTCCATGGTCTTCAAGATTGATGTTTTCACGTGCTTTTACTAAGTTAGACATTTTGACCTGAAATCAAAGACCTTGGACAAGAAAAAGTGTGAAAGATAACTTGCGTTATGTAGCAAACCAGCAAGAAAATAATGACTATTATTTTTAGCCCCACGGTGGGCGCCAAACTGTGTACCGTGAAAATGGTAATTACAATTAGATTTGATTTTGTGGTTCTAAAAATACGTGATCTATTTTTATGCTAGTTGTTTAGGCAATAGATGCTAAATAAGAGATTAGAAAATGAGATAAGAGCTTGAGAACAAGGTGGCAACCAAACCAATCGACTGATAATCTGGGCCTCGAGCTTGCCTATTCGGGGTCTCGAGGTCGAGTCCGATGTCCTGCCAGGAGCAGCCGATGGGCGAATAACAATTACGATAAATTCAATGGCGGCTCTTTATGACCAATAATAAGCAATAAATGAAGAACAATAAATGGAACACAATAAATGTAAGTGATACATGGAGCAATAAGAACAAGACAATATGTTAAGTTGGAGAGCAGAGAGAATGTTCTTGTATTGAATATTGAGTGTCAGGTATCTAAAAAATGGCAAGGATCCCCTTTATATATGAGGGGAAATCCCAACATAGTACAAATGCATTAATTACAAAGATATGGGGCTGGTATAACCATTTAATGCCTTGATTCGTTTTGTGGGCTAGTCCACTAGACTCTGTCAGCTCTATTTACGCGCCTTGGGTTTTTCACATTGATCAACCGAGACCACTAATTTACATCACCTCGAGGCCGGTCGTTACTTACACTACCTCGAAGTCGATCTCTGAGAACCCTCAAAGTCGATCACCAAAAACCCTCGAGATGCCTTGATGATCGTAAAATCGAACCGTGGATTTCTACCGTATACAATTCTCCTCCACCAATAGTGCTATCTCAAATCCTGGTACATCTTCGCGGCACCCGGATGGATGGAATAGCACGAGCTGTGGGCCTCCTCCATAATCAACTCCCGAAGCCCATCTACATTGGGCACACATATCCAGCCCTGCATCCTCAACACCCCATCGTCTCCAATAGTCACATCTCCGGCATCATCGTGCTGAACCTTGTCCTTGAGGACAAGCAAGTGAGAATCATCGTACTGGCGCTCTCTGATACGATCAAGCAAGGAAGACTGAGAAATCACACAAGCTAGGACCCGACTGGGCTCCGAAATATCCAATCACAAGCTGGTTGGCCAAATCCTGAACATCAACCGCAAGAGGTCTCTCCCCAACAGGAATAAATACAAGACAGCCTATGCTCACCGCCTTCCTACTCAAGGCATCATCCACCACATTGGCCTTTCCCGAAAGATACAGAATAGTAATATCATAGTCTTTTAGCAGCTCCAACCATCTCCGCTGCCTCAAATTGAGATCCTTCTGTTTGAACAAGTGCTGGAGGCTACAATGATCAGTAAACACCTCACAAGACACACCATAGAGATAGTGCCTCCAAATCTTCGATGCATGAACTATGGCAGCCAACTCCAAAATGAACATGGTAGTTCTTCTCATGGGGATTCAACTGGCGCGAAGCATAAACAATCACTCTACCCCCTGCATCAAAACACACCCAATGTCGATCCGAGAAGCATCATAATGTACGGTGTAAGAACCAAAAGCTGATGGTAGAACTAGAACTGGAGCTGTGGTCAAGGCAGTCTTGAGCTTCTGAAAGCTCGCCTTACACTCATCCGACCACCTGAAAAGGAGCACCCTTTTGGGTCAATTTGGTCAAGGGTGATGCAATAGATGAGAAACCCTACATGAACCGACGGTAGTAGCCATCCAAACCAAGAAAACTCCGAACCTTTGTAGCTGAGGACAGCCTGGGCCAACTCTAGACCGCCTCTACATTCTTCGGATCAACCTGAATACCCTTACTGGACACCACGTGCCCCAAGAACGCCACTGAACTGAGCCAGAACTCATACTTGGAGAAGTTAGCATAAAACTTCTCCTCCCTCAACCGCTGCAATGCAATCTACAAATGGTGAGCATGCTCCTCTTGGCTACGAGAGTACACAAGAATATCATCAATGAATACAATAACAAACGAGTCGAGATAAGGCTGGAACACACTGTTCATCAAATGCATGAACGTTGCTGGGGCATTGGTCAGCCCAAAAGACATCACAAGGAACTCATAATGACCATAACGGGTCCTGAAAGCTGTCTTAAGAATGTCCGAGTCCTGAATCTTCAACTGGTGATACCCTGACCACAAATCAATCTTGGAGAACACCCTCGCTCCCTGAAGCTGGTCGAATAGGTCATCAATACGAGGCAAAGGATACTTGTTCTTGATTGTGACTTTGTTCAACTGCCTATAATCAATGCACATTCTCATAGTCTCATCTTTCTTCTTCACAAATAGAATAGGTGCACCCCAAGGTGACGCGCTAGGCCAAATAAACCCCTTCTCAAGGAGCTCCTGAAGCTGCTTCTTCAACTCCTTCGACTCAGCCGGTGCCATACGGTACGGTGGAATAGAAATAGGCTGAGTTCCCGGCACCAAATCAATACCGAAGTCAATATCCCTGTCCGGCGATATGCCCGGCAGGTCTGCAGGAAACACATCCGGAAAATCTCGCACTACCAGAACAGAATCAATAGTAGGGGTCTTTGCACTGACATCCCTCACAAAAGCCAAATAAGATAAACAACCCTTCCCAACCATCTGCTAGGCCTTCAAGTATGAAATCACTCTACTAGGAACATAATCTAAAGACCCTCGCCACTCGATCTGAGTCAACCCCGGAATTCCCAATGTTACGATCTTGACGTGGCAGTCTAAAATAGCATGACAGGAGACAACCAATCTATACCCAATATCACGTCAAAATCAACCATACTAAGTAGCAAAAGGTCGACTCTAGTCTCCAATTCCCCAATAGTCACTACACACGACCGATACACACGGTCCACGATAACACTATCGCCCACTAGAGTAGATACACAAACAGATGAAGCTAAAGACTCACGGGGCATATCCAGATAATGAGCAAAATACGAGGATACATATGAATAGGTGGAACCAGGGTCAAATAATACTGAAGCATCTCGGTGACATACTGATACGATACCTATGATCACTGTGTCTGAAGCAATAGCATCTGATCTGGTAGGGAGTGCATAGAAACGGGCTTGACCGTCACCTGATCGGCCTCCCTATCTAGGGCGACCCCTAGCTGACTGAGCTCCACCCCGAGCTGGCTAGGCGGGCGGTGAAGTAACTGGAGCTGAAGATGCAGCCTGACTCCTCTGTTGTGCTGAACCTCCATGACGGTGAGGACACTGCCTCCACACATGCGCAAACTCCCCACACTCAAAACAATTCCTTGGTGCTGGTGACGGGGACTGAAGGGAGCCTCGAGCATCGAGATAACTGGTAGAAGAACCTGGCATAGAGGAGCCCTAGACCGATGGAGCACGGGACGAGCTCTGGGCTAGAAGGGCACTAAGAGATAAGTGGCCCTGATAGGGACTGTGAGAACCATGGTCAGATGCTGCACCATGATGAACTGGACGAGCCGTCTGAGCATGTCTGAATGAACGACCCCTGCCATGGTGAAACTAGTCGCGCCCCCTTTTTCCTCACGAAGTCCGGGTTTCGACATTTCTTTGGGACAACTCATTTCCTTTTGGGAATTGGGTATGGAATTTGAAGAGTCGCCACCTAATGGATTTAAGGTGCGTTAGGGCACCTAAAACAAATAACTCAAAAACCGGTTTGCATTACCAGAGATTGGGTAAGGGCTCGAAATAACCTTGAGGGGAAGGTGTTAGGCACCCCTCGAGGTCCACAACGGTGGGTCCCAGCCAAACTCGAATTAGGTGAATTAGTCTTATAAGCAAACAAAGCACTTTAGACAAATAGATATTATTCAAACGGGGATAAAGGGGTCCTAGGTTTATTAGCCTATTGGATCACTTCTGTGCAATACTTGGTAATCGTCCCCAAGTTGGGGTGCTACACACAGCATTAGCGCACAGGTCATCATATCCTTTACTACTCGATTATCCTCCCCTTAATTATTGTTACCTAAGCGCTCTAATAGTATCCAGTACGTGCCTTATGCGTGCATTACCCGTCCCTTGCCTGTGGCCCTAGAGGTATTTAGGACCATCTATTTAAGGAAGTTCTAGACTCGCCTATGTTTTTTTTAAAAAGGAGAAAACTAAGCGACGAAAGAAAGTCATATAGGATTATCACATAAAGATGCAATTAAAGTCTCATATTTACCTCCACAAATAGACAAACAATTGCACGCCTCAAACAAACAGTTTTAAATGATTTAAAAGTCCTATAGCAGGATATCTAGATGAGCACAACATATGCAGCAGTTTTACTAGAGCGGGGCAGTAAATACCTAATTAGTTTGCCTACTGATTCTATTTACTTCCTGAATCTGGGCAGTTTCAAGCAGCAGGAAAATAGCAGTTTTAAAACCAGAAATCAATCAACAACCAAGATGACCTAAATGATAAACGGTAGGGATTTTTATAAACCAGGTGTCTAAGCTGTAAACTAATTACTAATTTTAGCGGCTGATTTTATCTTAAACACTATAGGCATGATTTCTAAGTGCAGAAGCTGATTCGAAAACCTTATAGGCATGGCATCTAAATGCAGAAATGATTTCAATCTTATTGGCATGGTTTCTAGTATGCAGAACTGATTTTAGCCTTATAGACATGGTATCTAAATGCTGAAATGATTTCAATCTTATTGGTATGGTTTCTAGTATGCAGAACTGATTTAAACCTTATAGACATGAATGGTTGAGTATCAAGACTGGTTTCTATATGTGTTTCCTATAGGCATGATTTCTCGGCGAGTAAAGCATCAATCAATTGCCAGGCGGACTTAACAAGGGAATTCTTAGAAACATGATTTCTAATGCACACACGAAAGTTTTGAAGACATGATTATCGATGCAAAATTGAGAAACGACTTAGAAGTAGGTTTTCTAATGATGTGAAGGATGAAAATTAAGGAACTAGATGAGTCCTATAAGCATGGTTTCTAATGCACATAAGTAAACAAACATCGCAGCAACCTATAGGCATGATTTCTACCCGTTCCCAACAAAAAATATATATAAGAATCCCTCCCAGTTTTACTACTAACCCCAATATCTGTTAACAAAGAAATTGTTATTACAAACAAAATATAAATGAATTACGTAATAAATCGCTATACTATAGGGAGCCTGGATAGGCCCAAAAATAAACTTGGAAGCCAGGACTTCAACCAAATCTGAAACATGCCAATATTCTCATAGTACACCCAATGGTTTTCTAGTGCGTCAAAGTACCCAAGGGCCTCAGGGACCCCGGGCAATCTCACACCAGAAAACCTTTGAAAGAACAGTGTTGTGAGCCAGTTATGGAAGAGCCAGCCCCACTGTGTCAGAGTTCAGAGGAGTCTCATGGACTCCAAGGCAGTGCTCACACTGGAGGGGCAGGACTCTAGATATTCTAAGAGTAGGAGTTGAAATATGAGATAATTGTAAGAAAATAGTTTGGATTCTTCAGGAGGGGGTAAATAGGAACAAACAGAGTCATTTTAACACTTAGAATTCACACAAAAGACCCCAGCAATCAAACAGTAGACAGAAACATGATCACAACTATTTCAAACAAAGTTTCGTACTGCCCAGATTCGACTTAGTTTACTAGTTGTTACTAGGTGAGTACATGGACAGGTATTAAATAAAGAAATGGCATGCTGGGATCATATTACCAATCAGACAGTCATATACAAAGGGGCAGTAGGGATTAGGAGCATGGAAATTATTAATTAGACATCTGTTAGGGGGTGAACACTTAAAACAGGGCAGAAAAACATGCCAGTTGAGAAACAAGTAGACATAAGTCTAATTTACATATAGGCAAACATGTAGACATTCTAGAAGCAGGAAACACATAGGTCTAGTTAAAACAGAAGTAAACATGTTGAAAGTAGGAAACACATAGGTTTAATTAAAACAGAAGTAGACATGCTAAAAGTGGGAAACACATAGGGTCTAATTGAATAGCAGTAAACATGCTAATTAGGAACAATAAGCATAAAGCAACATGGATTTAATTAGATAAAAGTAGACATGCTGATAACAGGAAACACACAGCTTTAATCACATAGAGGTAGAATGATAGCAGAAGTGGAGACATACCAGTTAAGAGATAACAAGAGGAAAGTAAAGCAAACAGGATCCAAGGGTCTAGCCTTGGCTTTCAGCCGGCTAGACGGTGCAACAAACAAAGAGTAGGAAGATTGTGATGGAGGATAAGAGCAAGAACTTTGTGTGTTTCTCTATGTATGTGTGCGTATGTGTAAAAAGACAGAGTGAGACTTATATAACATTGAGTAGAGTAAAGTACATAAGGTAAAGTAGTTTAAAAGTTTACCAATAAGGCAAAGAGAACAATTAGTCAATCAATTAGGCTTGACAGGGCCAATCAATAGGCAAAAAATCATGGGGTTATGTCCAAAATTAACACGGAATTGAGGTTTAGATAAGGTAAGTGATAAGTCTGATAGCCAATTAGAGTCAGAACACCAAAAATCCGGCAAGTATCAGGGCAATTAGTCACACAAATAAGGTAACACCAGTAAATTAGAGACCAATACAATCAGCCCATAAATTAAGCTTAATAGGAACAATTAAGGCAAGTAGCGCCAATTAGGAGTCCCAAAATAAGGAAAGTAGACAAAATTACATGAAGTAATCACCTCAGTAAACAAAGCAATTTCAAACCCTATACAGTTTAGGTAATCAATCAATTACTCAAGAATAACGGGCAAATATTGAAGCGAGCAATGAAATAATCAATCAAACTAAAAACTGGAACACAGTCATGAAAGAATCAGTGGAAAAAGATAATCAAACACATAGGAATTTTAGAAAAGTTTTTGCAGAAACAGACGAAGTGAAACCCTAGTTTGGAGGAACATTAAAATCAGTCAATGATAAGAGAACAGGAGATTTTAAAAAAAAAAACTACCATATAAACTCAAAACTGTTTCAGATCTACAAGGATCTAAAAAGATTCAAAGTGCAAGAGATGAGGGTTTTGAGAAAAGGGGACGAGGTGAGGGAAAAATCCAACCATAGCCACAAAAATAACAATACTCACAAACATTGATGAACAACAGGTGAGCTCAAAAGAAAACGAAGAGCCTAAGCCGATTCTGAGTCGAATCTCTTCGAGATTCCCTCAGAAAACAGCGAGAATCGAACAACCAGTAGGGGTAATAGATTAGATAGGGTAGCAAAACACCAAATAACCCCATATCTGGTCGGGGGTCGAAGGGGTTTGGGAGGTTTTAGGGGTGACGGCGCTAGGGTTAGGGATAGTTTCAGAGAGAACGGAGAAGAAGAGGGATTCAAGGGCGGCGGGGTTGGAGAAGTGACTAGGGTTAGGGGGTCTTTGGATTAAAAAAGGAAAAAGGTAATGTGGACCGTTGATCTCAGAGATCAACGACCACGATTGGTTCCGGGTTGGGGCGGTTTGGATTTAATTGGGCTAAGGTAGACAAATTGGGCTGGGGTTTTTTTAATTTGAATTGGGCTGGGGTCCGTATTTAAACTTAATAAAAGGGGCTATTTGTTAAATACCCAATTAATTAATAAAATAATTTGTAAAAATAGCTAATTAAATGATAAAAATGATTTTTATGCATGAAGGTGATTTAAAATAATTACTTAGCATTATAAAAATATAAAAAATTATTTTCTATATAGGTAATATAATTATGCATATGGATAGGCTATTATTGCAAAATATGCAATTATAGTCTTAATGCAAATGTAATTGTAGAAAATGCAACTAAAAATATTGGACACTTATATGAGCATAAAATTATGAATTTAGATGATTAAGTCATCATAAAGTAATATTAGGGATAATTATTGAATATTTATATAATTAAAAATGAAAAAATAAATTGATTTATGGTCTTTAAAATTATAGAAAAATTGTAGAAATACTTGTGCATGTTTGTGAATGCATATACAATATTTTGAAAGTATGTATGCATATTTAAAAATATATGAGGGAAAAATTGGGTATCAACATCTGCCCTCTTTACCCGGGAAGGATAAAGAGTTTTCGGTGATGACCGATTTTGATCGAATGGGATGTTTAGAAAAATAGAGGCCGAACCTGGTCTTTGAGCTGCCTACATATCCCTGGCTTTCATGTGTAGTTCTGGAACCAACGGTGAATGAAGCCGATGGAGTTGTTATAGGAATGGTAGCCAGTTTCAGCAAAGGTTCTTTTGTGAAGGGTAATGTCGGATGGAGTTATGCTTGTGAGTCTGAAGTGTAACGGATGTATTATGGGGTAGATATCTGAATGGTCACAGAGTAAGGTGGGCAATTGATGGGAATCGGTTATGATGGCAAAGTGTAAATGGCATGAGTAGAAACCAGAGCGAAGATTGCTCCTGTTTGAAGAACGGTTACCTCCTGGATTACCTACAAAACTTAAAATACGATGCATGCGAGTATACAGAGTATTGAGAGAATTTAAACATGATGCAAATTCCCTTTGGACCATGAAAGATTGTCTTTGGACAGTGCAGATGACGTCCTTAGACCACGATGTCCTAGGCCATGAATTATGAGATAGGAGATTCGCAGGCCATGAAATGATTTTCTCGAGCCATGAGAATGGTGCCTATGAACCATGACGCGTTTGAATAATGATGTGCATTATTGAGAGATCCTCAAGCCATGACATGGTGTCTTCAGGCTATGAGGATGATGCCTTCGGACTATGACGCCTTTGGACAATTGGCTATACATCAGCCCATGAAATGCAGAGACATGATATAAAAGGTGACAACAAGACAGAGCTTAGTCTTGTGCAGAGTTTTGGGGCAGAGCTTAGCCCTGAGGAAAGAAGATAACGTAAAGCCTAGAGTAGAGCAACAATTACGTGGAGGGTGACCACGCTTAATCTTACGAGAAGGCAATGCTTAGCCTTACGCAAGGAGGCAGGGCTTAGCCTCATTCAAGATTGGAGACAGAGTTTAGTCTCATTCAAGGAGAAGGAAACGCTTAGCCTTATGCAAAAATGGAGGCAGAGCTTAGCCTCATGCAAGATTGGAGACAGGGATTAGTCTCATGCAAAGGGAAGGCAACACTTAGCCTTATGCAAATATGGAGGCATGGCTTAGCCTCATGCAAGATTGGAGACATGGATTAGTCTCATACAAAGAGAAGGCAATGCTTAGCCTCATGCAAGATTGGAGACAGGGCTTAGTCTCATGCAAAGAGAAGGCAGCTTAGCCTTATGCAAATACGGAGGCAGGTCTTAGCCTCATGCAAGATTGGAGACAGGGCTTAGTCTCATTCAAAGAGAAGGCAGCTTAGCCTTATGCAAATACAAAGGCAGGGCTTAGCCTCATGCAAGATTGGAGACAGGGCTTAGTCTCATGCAAAGAGAAGGCAGCTTAGCCTTGTGTATGGCTGTCCAACTGGACGGGATGGGACTGGATGGAATTAACGGGACGAGACGGGACGGGACGATATTTAAGCGGGACGGTGGCGGGACGGTACAAACGAGACAAAATGGTCAGCCCATCCCGTCCCGCTAACAAACGGAGTGGGACGGGTTCGTGGGCCTTAAATGTATTTTTTTAATTTTTTTTAAAAAAACATCTAGTTTTTTGAAAATTACTATGTTTTTGAAGTTTGCAACAACTAGATTTTTGACTTATTTAATAAACTTAAATATTAAAACGAAAATTAGAAAACTAAGTAAAGAATTATAAAATATTAAAATAAAAGACTTGTAATGAAATGTTCTAGAAATTATAAATTTATAATAGAGTTATAATTCATTTAATATAATTTCAAAGTATTAATTAACTAAGACAATTCATAAAAAAAATTCAACGCTTAGAGCCTTTTATTTTATTAATAGAACTTTCAAATCTCAAATACAAATATAATTCTTTTGAAGAGCACCTAATCTACGCAGCTACCTTCTAGGAAGGGTTCTGTTTGAACTAGGTCTCTTAGTAGCCAATTACAAATTATCATACTAATATTTGTAAGCTCCTATATAGCTTCTTTGTAACTTATCAATAATATCTCTCGGACATTCTAATGGAATTGGCAATGTTGATTGATGTTCCATGAGCTCCATGCCGTCATCGCTCCCAGTGGTATGTATCTCATTGTATTCTTCTTCTTCCCTAGTGGTTAATTTTTCAAAACCAAGATTTCTTCTTTCTGAATTACTCCAATCTCTGAATAATACGGAAATCTCTAGACTGTCCTCCACTAATGCATGTCTATGATCTTCAATTTGAAATCTTCCCGCGCTAAAAGCACTCTCCGATGCTACTGATGATGCTTGAATAGCCAGGATATCTCGGGCCATTATTGAAAGTGTTGGAAAAGCCTTGCCACGCTCCCTCCACCATGAAAAATGTTGTTCCTTGTCTTCTTCGTCTTTAATACTTTCCAATCCTTGATTAAGATAAGAATCAAGTTCATCATCAATAGAGGAATCAAAACCTGTTATATCATCCATATCTTCCCATAAAACTTCTGCTCTAGACTTAGAAGTAGAAGGAGCAGTTTCACAACCTGTTGTATCCATAGATTTATATTTATCAAACATTGATCTAGCTGCTAGCATAAGAATATATGCTAGCTTGGCAGTCTTCGAGAGATGGTTGTTCATTTTTTTGAATTGCTAAATTCTCATAAATTTTACCAACAAGTCACTTTGCACCTCTTAGTATTAAAGATGGGTTAAGTAGAGTAGAAAATAAATAAACTTCGGGAATAGGGAAAAAATACTTTTTAAATTTTGAAATCATTTCATTAAAGTCCGGTGCATAAGTTGGATTTTTTTTATACTTATCAAATACAACAGACATTCCACAAATATACCATAATATTTGTGTAACAGTAGGATAATATATAGCAGAAAATTGTTTTGTAGCATAATGTTGCGGCCAAACGCACACGCAAGTATACGCGGTCATCAAGTAATAAAGTGACTAAAAGTCGGATGTCGAACCCACGAGGACTTGTGATTAACTATTAACTAAATTAGACTATCCTAATTAGCTAAACAAGAATTAAACCTAGAAATATTTGATTCTAAACTAATTAAATAAAGAAATATAAATAATGAACTTTGAACAGAGAAAGAGCAGATTTTTATGATATCAATGTAATGAAAACGATCTAGGGTTATAGGCTATCTAACATTCCTATTGTATTCTTCAATTGAATTGACTAACTAATTTATCTAGTTTATTGGTTAACAGGGTTAATATTGCTCATAAGAATATGTCGAGTTCTTACTCGCCTATTCAAGCTAACCTAACTCCTATATGTCTATGGAATTAGAACTAACTAGAACGCATTTATAATTCCTGTAAATCAACCAAGCAAGGCAATTAGGTATATATCTATCCTAACCGCGAATCCGTTCCCCGATGCCCAGGTTCAAGAACTTGCTCTACTCAATCCTACATGCAATCTAGAATTCCCACTTTCGAGTTCAATTCAAGATTCGTAGATAGTATTCAATTGATGATCAAGCAATCAAATAATTAAGTGCAGGATTGAATAAATAAACCAACATGATAAACTAAGAATCAAAATCAATATCCGAATAACAATAGTCATGAAAGAACCACAACCCTAAAATGTGAAGTTTAGCTCCACATAGACATGGTAGCAAAACAACAAATCATACAAAGAAACATAAAAATTACTAAGTTTAATGGAAGAAAAGATGGAACTTGATGAATTCCGGCCTCCACGGCGGCTCTATGCTTGTGTTTTTCTCTCAAAAACGTCCTCCCCCTCCAAAATAGGTTTAGGACCCCTTTTATACAAGTTGGGACCATGTAGGGCCGAAATAACCTTGTCCCAAATAAAATAGGAAAACCCCCGCAATACAGCGCCTAGCGCTGGTCCTGGCGCTGAAAGCAGTAGCGTTTTTCAAGCTTCAGTTCTTTGAATTGTTTCACCTCTTTCTCCTGTCTTGCACTTGGGGGACAAAAACCAAAGGTTGTCCCCTAATTTTCTTCTATTATTTCATTCGTTTAATTTCCTTTTTTTTTCTTCCGCGTTTATTCAATTTTGCTCCAAATCTCTTTATCTTCACACCATTTTATTCCTACACAGTTAAAATATAATATTAAGCACAAAGTAATATAATTAACACTCAAAAGAAGATTAAAAAAATACTAGAATGTGAGGCAACAATGAGTGAATATATGCATTTTTGGCCGAACATCAACACCCCACACTTAGACTCTTGCTCGTCCTCGAGTAAGCATTAAAATCACTATCAATAAACCAAGCCTAGAAACACTACCACTTTGGTTGATACTAACAATTAGGCCTTATAGACACTCAAACCATCACATATACGCTTCATCATCGTCGTGCAAGACATACAAGTCACAAACAAACAACAAACTTCTAACCTCCTAACCTCAGAGAGGGACTCTAACTCACCAAATTTAAGCTCGCTCACCTACTCTATCAAAGAAGCTAATAAAATCACCTATCTATCATGAAACAAGTGCCCTCCCAAGAATAAATAGTCCATACACTCAAATCAAAGAATGAATATAATTTAAGGACTTTGCATCAAAGAATAACTCTCGCACTCACAAACGAAGTCACATGTATGCACAAAGAACCATAGGCTTGCCCATTATGTACATCTCTACTAATTAAGTATGCTCAAAATAGAATCAAATAGGACTTTAACGGGTTGTAATGTTGGCTTGGGGACGGGAAGGAGAACTATATAATAGTGACATACACTTCCCTAAGCACTTTGCACTTTTAGACTTCATCACCCATTATTTTCTACTCTTCACTTTATTTTTCAGCCCTCTCTTCATCTATTGTTTCACAAATATTTCTCTCATATCAAGAACGTTTCAAAATTATTATTTTTTTCAAAGCAATTTTTTTTTCATTCCCTTATTTTTCTTTTCTTTTTCATGTCACATTCTTTTCAAGAAGGCCTTTTCATAACCTTTTAGCTATCATCGGTCACCGTTTTTTACTTAACCATCCCATTCTTCAAACTTATCAATTAATATCACGGTCTAAGCAACAATGCTCAAGGAAGCAGGGTGCAAAAACTAGGGATTCAACAAAAGGATCAAGGCAAAAATATGGCTTCCAAACAAAAGGCTACAGGCACAAAGGGCTAACTAGTGGTACAATATCTGAAAAGGCTATAATTCACAAGACATATCAAAGAAAGCCTATTATCATCTTCTAAACAGAGCAACACTCTTATTTTGCTTCAATAACATGCAGGGCAAGTTCTAGACTAAGATGCAAAACATGGAATATATGTAAGAAATCCTCACCCCACATGGCACAAGTATCAATCAAGATGGATCAATTCCACTCTAAGACAGACAGGATCATCGCGAACCACAAAATAAGAACAAGTTATATACAGAGTCACAACCCTGAGCTTGGGTGTCTGAAAGTCTGCTATTTTATTCATTACTCAAGCACTCAGAGGAAAGTACGACTCAAGATTAGGCCTAAATATGCTAGTATCAAACAAGTAACGAAAGTTTTTTTCTTCTCCCTCTTTTACTAGTCCTACAAAAAATCTAATCCTAAAGATAAAAAAAATTACCCGGTTCAAGCTACGTCCCCTGGAAAAGAACCGATGCACAAAGAAAAACTAAGGGGGATTATTATCTAACTAAAACTAACTAGAAACAAAAATAAAATATTTTTGATTTTTTTATTGGACCTTAATCCCTCAAGAAGCCTGTCCACAAAATCCATCGTCGGGAAAAGTCTCAATTTTCTTAAAAAAATTTCTTTTTTCATTTTTTTCATTTTTTTAAATTTTATTTTTTAACCCAAATAACTACACTAAGAAAAAGTACTACAACAAATCTAGAATAGCATAGAAAATCACTCAGACAATCTCCTCACCCCACACTTAAAATTGTGCAATGTCCTCAATACACTGAAAATAACAAGAGGGTAAAAGAAACTCCCTGGTAGGCCAAAGGCCGAAGAATTAGCAGCTCACGGGATACTCAGACTTCTCCCAGGTATGATCCTTTATGCGGGGTACCTCACACTTAGTTTCAACTACCTGCACACTTTTGCACATGCCTATGGCTTTGCTCCCTATGCTCAAAATCCTACAAAATAAAACAACACTACAAAAATAATACAATAAGAAAAAAAATCAAAAATAAAAAGAAAGCAATAAAGCTGGGTTGCCTCCCAACATGCGCCTAATTTAACATCGCGGCACGACGTGAACCACTTTTTCCTCCACCTCGAACTTATAATTGCCCCTAACATGGCATCCAGTCTGTGGCTATGCTCCTTTGGCGGGGATACAAAAATAAATAGGCCAAGTAACAAATTTTTCACTCTATACTTCTCGGCCTTTATACGAGGAATATAATTTTTTCTCTCTGGCACGACAAATACAAGAATGTAAGCAGCTTGTTCCTCTTCCATTGACTCCTCCAGAAGCTCAGATGACTCGATTTCCATGTCATCATCCAAACACAACGTCGAAAAATATTTAGAATGAGGACCAATACGTCCCAACTTTGGAATTGTATTACTATTTACATCCTCATATTTACATGCACTAGAGTCTTCAAATGTAATATTATCTACTCCCTCATATGACTCTAGAACACTCTTCCCAACATTGACATCCTCAAGAAAAATATGGTCTAATGATTGGTATTCTCGTTTTAGCTCTTCAATTTGGTCTAGAAGATTTTTTTCTGCTTCACAAAACTCATCATTAAATTGTTGGGTGTTACACGCATCAACCTTTGCACTCAAATCTGCATCTAAGTTATGCACAGCCAAGCTAAAATTATCAATTTTATGTGCAAGTTCAACTCTCTGCTTAGACCAGTCATTCACCAATTTTGTTAGAAGATAACGACGTTCCTCGTATTCCCTTAATCGTGAATATTCGTCCCAATACCAACCCTTACTCCCATATTCAAACTCAGACCTCCCAAAGTTCAGGTCATGACAAGACCAAAAAGACGGGCCATAAAAGTCTTCGGTCAATCAAGCGTCTTCATCAATAACCTTACCTCTATATATTTCATCCCCAAATGTCATGTTGAGAGAACTAGAAATACACTAAGAGAAAAGTCAAATAGTTATAAAAATAAAAATATATACAAAAAAATAGGACAAAATTAACAGTCTAATCTAGAAAAACAGCTAATTTCTAAGTCCCCGGCAACGGTGCCAAAAACTTGTTGCGGCCAAATGCACACGCAAGTATACGTGGTCGTCAAGTAATAAAGTGACTAAAAGTCGGATGTCGAACCCACGAGGACTTGTGATTAAGTATTAACTAAATTAGACTATCCTAATTATCTAAACAAGAATTAAACCTAGAAATATTTGATTCTAAACTAATTAAATAAAGAAATATAATAATGAACTTTGAACAGAGAAAGAGCAGATTTTTGTGATATCAATGTAATGAAAACGATCTAGGATTATGGGCTATCTAACATTCCTATTGTATTCTTCAATTGAATTGACAAACTAATTTATCTAGTTTATTGGTTAACAGGGTTAATATTGCTCATAAGAATATGTCGAGTTCTTACTCGTCTATTTAAGCTAACCTAACTCCTATATGTCTATGGAATTAGAACTAACAAGAACGCATTTATAATTTCTGTAAATCAACCAAGCAAGGCAATTAGGTATATATCTATCCTAACCGCAAATCTGTTCTCCGATGCCCAGGTTCAAGAACTTGCTCTACTCAATCCTATATGCAATCTAGAATTCCCACTATCGAGTTCAATTCAAGATTCGTAGATAGTATTCAATTGGTGATCAAGCAATCAAATAATTAAGTGCAGGATTGAATAAATAAACCAACATGATAAACTAAGAAATCAAAATCAATATCCGAATAACAATAGTCATGAAAGAACTACAACCCTAGAACGTGAAGTTTAGCTCCACATAGACATGGTAGCAAAACAACAAATCATACAAAGAAACATAAAAATTACTAAGTTTGATGAAAGAAAAGATGGAACTTGATGAATTGCGCCCTCCACGTCGGCTCTATGCTTGTGTTTTTCTCTCAAAAACGTCCTCCCCCTCCAAAATAGGTTTAGGACCCCTTTTATACAAGTTGGTACCGTGTAAGGCCGAAATAACCTTGTCCCGAACAAAATATGAAATCCCCCGCAATACAGCGTCCAGGCCAGCGCCTAGCGCTGGTCCTGGCGCTGAAAGAAGTAGCGTTTTTCAAGCTTCAGTTCTTTGAATTGTTTCACCTCTTTCTCTTCTCTTGCACTTGGGGGACACAAACCAAAGGTTGTCCCCCAATTTTCTTCTATTATTTTATTCGTTTAATTTCCTTTTTTTTCTTCCGCATTTTATTCAATTTTGCTCCAAATCTCTTCATCTCCACACCGTTTTATTCCTACACAGTTAAAATATAATATTAAGCACAAAGTAATATAATTAACACTCAAAAGACGATTAAAAAATACTAGAATGTGAGGCAATAATGAGTGAATACATGCATTTTTGGCCGAACATCACATAATAAAATTTTTCTAAAAATTTAGTAAGCTCTTTGATCTCATCCCAATTAGAATCAATAATTTGATCAGCGGGAATACCATTATGCATATTAAATACCTTTTGGATAGGCACTCGATAATCATAAACAACTTTAACCATTTCATAAGTAGAATTCCACCTAGTACAAACATCTTTTGGAACTTTTCTAAATAGAAGGTTAGCACTAGCACATTGTTGAGCAAATTCATGAATTCTACTTTGTTTATGAGCACGAAAAATATAGCCACAAGCATGTTGTATTTTACTACAAGCATCAGAAAATAAATTATGACCATCTTTTACAACCAAGTTAAAAATAAGGCATGCACATCTAACATAAAAAATTGCTAGATTAATTGGACAAAGTCTAGATTTTAAGCTATTTGCTGCGGTTGTGTTAGCAGAAGCATTGTCTAAGGTGATAGTTAAAACTTTATCAATGAGTCCATAAAAATCCAAGTATTTGTAGAACAGTTGTTGCAATATATGCTCCAGTGTGTTTTGAATCAACAAATTTATAACCAATAATACGTTTTTGCATGTTCCAGTGATGATCAACCAATGACATGTAACAGTTAAATAATCACAACCATTAGGTCTACGACCTATATCAGATGTGATAGACACTTTACAATCTAAGTGAAAAAATACACAACGAATATACTGAAGATATTCGGTTTGAAATTTAAAAACATCATTTCTAACCATGGTCTTAGGAAAACCTTGAAAAGCAGGGTTATAAGTTTCTTGTATATAATGCACAAAAGCAGGGTGAGAAGGAAAAGTAAAAGGTAAGCCACAGACAGCCACCATTTTTGCTAAATTCTCACAATCTCTATCTTTGTTATAGGGGTGTAAAACATGACCAGAAGCATGGTCAAGTTGTTGTTGAATTTGATTAGAACCAGATCCACTAGGAGTGCCAGTACTGATGGTAGGATCTATAATTTTTCTGGCTTCTATGTTAGCTTGTATCCATAAAGATTTGTGATCCTTTCTTAAGTGTCTAGTTAAACCCCCCGTCCCACCACTTGTTGTGTGTGCAAATTGTTGCTTACATTTTTCACATATAGCACGATGATTGACTTTATCATGTTTAAAAATTTCCATACAAGTGATGTTTTTGGACGTTCGGCCTTAGGCTTACCCCTTACATGGGGTACAGGGGGTAAAGCTCCAGACCGAGATTGACTCTAAGTTGGAGCTTAGGTTGCGGGACTAGTGGGTGTTTCATCTAATTCTTCTACCTCATTTTCTTCATCCTCACTTTCTTCGTCCTCAAAAAAAATATCATTGGCAAATTGTCTTTGTAAAGTATCATGATCTAGTTGTTCTCCGACATTAATATCATAAAATGTGGGGGGTTGGAAAAATAAAGTTTCATCAACATGAGTCATTTCATCTATATGTTTTCTAATTCTAGGAGAAAGGTTATGATTAGGACTAGGATTAGGATTACTACTACTTTCACCTTTACTATTTTTTTAAAAAAATGGAAAATACATTTTTAGGTGCCATACTTTAAATACGAAATTAAATTAAAAAAGCTAACACAAAAATTAAACACACAAATGAAATACTATAGAACATGTAAAGTAAACACAAAAATTAAGCACTAAAATGATGCGTAATATTAAAATTAGGAGATGGAACGAGTGCAACGTGATTAAATATTGAAACTTGAAGAAATTTCCCAAAATATTGCTCCAAATACTTGACGAATTAATTTGAAGCTTGAAAGTTTCTCCAAAAATTTGCCCAAATACCTGAAACTTGAAAGTTATCACTTGATAGTTGATAGTAACAAAATTGAGAGAATAATATAGATAGAATATTAGAATGTAAGAGATTTGAGAGAAAGATTGATTTTTTGTGGGAAAAAATAAAGAAGAATGGGGGGTATTTATAGTAGAAAATAGGGCCAAAGTGTAATTTAATAAACCTAGGGGTTATATTAAAATTTGGGGAGGGGGTAGGGGGTGTTTGGGGGGGGGGGGGGTAGGGGTGTTTTGCACGTTTTTGGCCGTTGGCAACGGCTATTTTTGCAATTTAAGTCGTTTCCAACGGCTAGATTTAAAAAAAAAGAAAAAGAAAATTTCAGGCGGGACGGGAGGAAACGGGACGGGACAAACGGGACGAAATGGTAGTCCCGTCCCATCCCGTGTCCCGTTTAACATTGGCCCATCCCGTTTAACTTGAAGTGGGACGGGACGGGACCGTGACCGGGACGGGACCGGGACCGGGACGGGACGCGGGACGGGACGGGACGCGGGACGGGACGGGACGCCACGTCCCGTTGGACAGCCATAGCCTTGTGCAAATATGGAGGCAGGGCTTAGCCTCATGCAGGATCAGAGACAGGGCTTGGTCTCATGCAAAGAGAAGGCAATGCTTAGCCTTATGCAAATATGGAGGCAGGGCTTAGCCTCATGCAGGATCTGAGACAGGACATAGTCTCATACAAGGAGGAGGCAATGCTTAGCCTTATGCAGGTAGGGAGGCAGGGCTTAGCCTTATGCAGTATTTGAGACAGGTCTTAGTCTCATGCAAGGAGAAGGCAACGCTTAGCCTTGTGCAGGTAGAGAGGCAAGGCTTTGCCTCATGCAGTATACAAGTAGTAGATAAGAGTAGAATGTGTCTTAGCTGGAGATATATTTGTGTCTGGTGGCCCGATTAATAGTGATTTTGCTGTGTGTATATTTGTGAATGCTCCTGTTATGTCCACTGTGCCTGTACCGAAAGAAAAATCATGAGTTTTGGAAAGGGAGGTTGGTTTGCGCCTTTGTCCTCTACTCCGCTTTGTTCTGCTTTGGGGAACCCTGTTCGAGTTACCCTGGGTAACATCTGGCTGCCATAGAAATAGACTTTTCGAAAATATGCACTTATTGATGAAAATAGAGTTATTTTAGAAAACATAGTGAAATATCGTAATTTTATATGAACTAATGACTGCAACACATTTCGGAGACATTGCAGCTTTCTTGTATCAGAATTTTGAGGGCCCTAGTTCGGTAAATGATCCTTCGGCCATTTTGCGTGCAATGAGACTTGCTGAACCTTCTCTGGAATTTTGAGAATCCTTCTCAAAATTCTGCCCTAGTTTCTTAACCAATTTCTGACTTTCTAGCATTTGATGGCGTTGGCTGGACTTGCTCCGAAATTTTGAGGGTCCTCCTCAAAATTCTGCCCCAGTTTCTGGCGCTGGGGGATAATGAAGATTTTATTATGATATGACCGAACCCACGGGGCTGCCTACGCATCCCCTCTTAAACGGGAATCACGTCGAACGTAGTTCAATTACATCATATGAAGAAATGTAAACAATCTAAACATAGTATCTCTTGACTGCGTCTGAATTGATTGGTTTCGGCCAAACTTCTCCGTCCATTTCTGCAAGTTATGAGTGCTCCTCATATTAGACCCCGGTGAACCATGTAAGGACCTTGCCAGTTGGGAGAGAATTTCCCTTTGGCTTCATCTTGATGCGGGAAGATCTTCTTCAGCACCAACTGTCTTGGTGCGAATTGCCGTGGTTTGACCCTTTTGTTGAAAGCTCTGGACATTCTGTTCTGATATAGCTGACCGTGACATACCGCGTTCATTCTCTTTCCATCTATGAGGGCTAGTTGTTCATAGCGACTCCTTATCCATTCTGCGTCACTGAGCTTGGATTCTTGTATGATCCTTAAAGAAGGAATTTCCACCTCGGCTGGGATGATAGCTTCGGTACCATAAACCAGTAAATAGGGAGTTGCCCCAGTTGACGTGCGGACTGTAGTGCGGTACCCCAATAGGGAAAAGGGTTCTTGTGCCATTGTTTGTGGTTTTCTACCATCTTCCTTAGTATTTTCTTGATGTTCTTGTTAGCAGCTTCTACAACTCCATTCATTTGAGGCTTGTATGGTGTAGAGTTCTTGTCCTTGATTTTGAAGGTTTCACACATGGCTTTCATAAGATCACTGTTGAGATTGGCGGCATTATCAATGATAATGGACTCGGGAACCCCGAATCGGCAAATAATGCGATCCTTGACAAAATCTACGACGACTTTCTTGGTTACAACTTTGTAGGATGGAGCCTCTACCCATTTTGTGAAGTAGTCAATGGCCACTAAAATGAACCTGTGCCCGTTTGAAGCAGTGGGCTCGATCGGACCGATGACATCCATACCCCAGGTAGCAAAAGGCCAAGATGCACTTGTTGCATTGAGCTCGTTTGGTGGTACCTTTATCATGTCTCCATGCACCTGGCACTGGTGGCATTTCTATACGTACTGGATGCAATCCGTTTCCATGGTCATCCAAAAGTATCCAGCTCTGAGTTTTTTCTTGGCTAGGACAAAACCATTCATATGTGGTCCACAAGTTCCGGCATGTATCTCCTCGAGCAATTTGGAAGCCTCTTTTGCGTAAACAGACCTTAACAACCCCAGATCAAGAGTTCTTCTATACAGGGTCCCTCCGCTTTGGAAGAAGTGATTGGATAGCCTCCGCAGAGTGCATTTCTGAATATGGTTTGCCTATTCCGGATATTCTCCTTTTGACAAATATTCCTTGATGTCATGGAACCAAGGTTTTCTGTCTGTTTCTTCTTCAATATGAACACAGTAAGCCGGTTGGTTATGGATTTTCACCGTGATAGGATCGATGAAGTTCTTGTCTGGGTGTTGTATCATCGATGACAAGGTGGCCAATGCGTCTGCAAACTCGTTCTGGACTCTTGGAACATGTTTGAATTCTATCTTTGTGAATCTCTTCAGCAACTCCTGCACATGATACAAGTATGGCAGTATCTTGGTGTTCTTCGTAGCCCATTCTCCTTGAACCTGATGTACCAGAAGATTGTCACCAATTACCAGCAGCTCTTGTATAATCATATCGATGGCTAGATTGAGTCCCATGATGCAAGCCTCATATTCTGCCATATTGTTGGTGCACGGGAACCTAAGCTTTGCAGATACCGGGTAATGCTGACCTGTTTCCGATACCAAAACTGCTCCAATACCCACTCCTTTGAAATTTGTGGCCCCGTCGAAGAACATTCTCCAACCATCGTAAGCTTCAGCAATGTCCTCTCCTACGAACGATACTTCTTCGTTAGGAAAATACATCTTTAGTG
The DNA here is from genome assembly GCF_001879085.1 of Nicotiana attenuata. NCBI lineage: Eukaryota > Viridiplantae > Streptophyta > Magnoliopsida > Solanales > Solanaceae > Nicotiana > Nicotiana attenuata. Next base: position 92,981 of record NW_017673724.1, read on the forward strand.
GTTCGTATCCTCCTTCCACAGGATTTCCGGCAAGATGGTCTGCCAATGCTTGTCCTTTGACCGCCTTTTGAGCCACATAGACGATGTCGAATTCACTTAATAATATTTGCCACTTGTCTAACTTCCCAGTTGGCACGGGCTTCTGAAAGATATACTTTAGAGGGTCTATCCTGGATATGAGGTATGTATGTGGTGTAGGCATAGAAGTAATGCCTCAATTTCTGAACTGTCCAGGTCAAAGCGCAGCAAGTGCATTCCACTAGAGAGTATCGTGCTTCATAAGGTATGAACTTCTTACTCAAGTAGTATATAACTTGCTCCTTTCTTCCTGTCTCGTCATGTTGTCCCAAAACACATCCGAAAGCTCCATCTAATACTGATAGATAGAGTAGCAAAGGTCTCCCAGGTTTTGGCGGGACTAGGACTGGTGGTGTGGACAGGTATTCCTTGATTTTGTCTAAAGCCTTCTGACAATCTTCGGTCCAGCTAGTTTCAGCATTTTTCCTCAACATTTTGAAGATGGGTTCACATATTACCGTGGACTGTGCTATGAAGCGGCTGATGTAGTTGAGGCGTCCTAGGAAGCTCATCACGTCCTTTTTTCTCTTTGGTGGTAGTAACTCTTGGATTTCCTTAACTTTGGACGGGTCCAACTCGATTCCTCGGCGGCCGACAATGAATGCCAACAACTTTCCTGCAGGAACCCCGAATGCACATTTCGCGGGGTTCAATTTTAGATTGTACCTCCTTAGCCCGTCAAAGAACTTCCTCAAGTCTGCTATGTGATCTGCGGCCTTCTTGGATTTGATGATGACGTCGTCAACATACACCTCTATTTCCTTGTGTATCATATCATGGAAGATGGTCGTCATGGCTCTCATGTAGGTAGCCCCGGCATTCTTTAGACCGAATGGCATCATTTTGTAGTAGTATACCCCCACGGTGTGATGAAGGCTGTTTTCTCTGCGTCTTCTTCATCCATCCAGATCTGGTGATAACCCGCGAAGCAATCTACAAAGGATGGGAGTTCATGCTTGGCGCAGTTGTCGATCAGGATGTGTATGTTTGGCAGTGGGAAGTCGTCCTTGGGACTTGCTCTGTTTAAATGCCGATAGTCAACACACACCCTGACTTTCTCATCTTTCTTCGGAACTGGTACAATGTTGGCCAACTAGGTTGGGTACTCAACCACCCTAAGGACTTTGGTTTTGATCTGCTTAGTGACTTCCTCCTTGATTTTCAGGCTCATATCTGGCTTGAACTTTCTGAGTTTCTGCTTCACTGGCCGACACATTGGATTGGTAGGCAACTTGTGAGCCACTATGGATGTGCTCAGACCGGTCATGTCGTCATATGACCATGCGAAAATGTCCTCATACTCTTTCAGGAAACAAGTATATTCTTCCTTCTCTGACGGTGATAAGTGAATGCTTATGCGAGTTTCTCTGATGGTTTCGGAATCTCCCAACTTGATAGCTTCGGTTTCGTCCATGTTGGACTTAGGTTTGTTCTCAAAGTCCTCAACCTCTCTGACAACTCCCTCAGGTATTTCATCTTCTTCTTCTGAGTCACTATCCTTATATTGCGTTGTCTCATTACATGTCACAATCATCAGTTCATCAGGAAAAGTAATAATAACGTTGTAGAAGAAAAAATGTGAAAGATAATAATGAATACTAAATAGCAATGCATTGCTATAAATTTGAAAATATCCAAAATAAGTACAGCTCGATGGCTCGAGTAATTATTTCAAAACAAAAATGCGTCTTTAAAACAAAGTTACTGAAAATATCCTAAATGCATAGTATGGCTATAAAAACAAATCAGGCTAATTGCCAAGCTACCCAGATACTCGGCGGGCCCGAGATGGTGTGGCAGTCCAATTCTTGAGAACATCTCCCTTCTCCATAGTCTGAATGGTGAGGCCTTCTTCCTCTTCCTCCTCAACTATTGCACCGCATTGTATCATCTATTCTGACTTTTTCTTTGCTTTTAGGATCACTTGGAAGAGGAGGATGTGGAGGACCTTTAGGTATGCTGATGATGCCAGTATGTGCGAACCAACCTTAGGGGATGAGAATAATCAAAATAAAGAAAAAAAGGCAAAAAGGTAAACAAGTTAGTAAGGATCCTGAAAAGCATTTGCAGTACTTAAACACGTATTGCGGGAATGTAAATTCGCGTCCTACTTTGGGGAACCTCATTGTGCCCAAGGTAGGCCTAGCGACAAGTAGATTTGGAGAGATTTAATGCCGATAAATGCCTTATTTCATTAATGTGAAAAATAAATCGAATCTCTAATAAACAACAATAATGATAAAGAGTTACTAATGGCATTTGACTTATTACATTCGAATTCCAAAACAACTCTAGAAAAGCAAATAATCCTAATCTATTTGGTCCCAGAGGGAGCTTCTCCAGGCTTGACCTTCTTGGCCCCATCAATCAGATTTTCCAGGTCGTGCAGAACCTGGGGATTTCGTGCCTCATTTTCTACAAAAATAAACAAAGTTAGACCCTTTCACCCCTCCGAATTCAATTACTTACACATTAACGATTAGCATGTCGGCATTTATCTCTCCAAATAATACACATATCGTGATTGCATCCATTGGGATTATGGAAATCCCGGTGGACTTTGGACAAGGCTTTCTTAGAGGGTTATTATGTGGACAGCATATTAACCCGGCTAGCTTTGATCATGATGCATGTGCAATTAATCAGAGTAAGGTTTCTAGAGAGGTCTAGACTGGTACCCTCAAGCGGACAACTTGAGGGGGAAAGGCAAGAACCGTCGACTGCACCGCTGATCAACTAGTTTTACGGCAAATACGCCTTTCCAGATTTAAAGGGTGATATATAGAAAGGGCGCAAACACTCATCAAGCGTTGCAATAGGATTGATTACGCACGAGCGGAATATGATATTGAGCATGATTTATGCAACAATAAATAACATGTTGTCACGTATTTGCACGTTAAAAGAATGATAAATGCAGTACTAAATAATTGAAAGACAGTTAAGAAAGAAAACAAGGAGACAAGTCACTTTCTGTAATAAATAAAATCATAAATGCTTAAAAATAGGCAATTAGATCCAAATAAGGGGAAACGAGAAAGGGTGCACATGTATTAACAGAATAAAGCATGCTTAAGACCAATTCACAAAAAGCAAGTTTGTTATGGTAAGAGTCTAAAAATATCCCCAATAGAGTCGCCATGTTGTCGCGCCTCCTTTTCCTCGCGGAGTCTGGGTTTCAATATTTCTTTGGGACAACTCATTTCCTTTGGGAATTGGGTAAGGAATTTGAAGAGTCGCCACCTAACGGATTTAAAGTGCGTTAGGACACCTAAAGCAATTAACTCATAAACCAGTTCGCATTACCAGAGATTGGGTAAGGGCTCGAAATAACCTTGAGGGGAAGGTGTTAGGCACCCCTCGAGGTTCACAACGGTGGGTCCCAGCCAAACTCGAATTAGGTGAATTAGTCTTAGAAGCAAACAAAGCAATTTAGACAAGTAGATATTATTCAAACGGGGATAAAGAGGTCCTAGGTTTATTAGCCTATAGGATTACTTCTGTACAATACTTGGTAATCATCCCCAAGTTGGGGTGCTACACATAGCATTAGCGCACATGTAATCATATCCTTTACTACCCGATTACCATACCCTTAATTATTGTTACCTAAGCGCTCTAATAATATCCAGTACATGCCTTATGCGTGCATTACCCGTCCCTTGCCTGTGGCCTTGGAGGTATTTAGGACCATCTATTTAAGGAAGTTCTAGACTCGCCTATGTTTTTTTTAAAAAGGAAAAAACTAAGCGACAAACAAAAGTCATATAGGACTATCACATAAAGATGCAATTAAAGGCTCATATTTACCTCCACAAATAGACAAATAATTGCACGCCTCAAACAAACAGTTTTAAATGATTTAAAAGTCCTATAGCAGGATATCTAGATGAGCACTACATATGCAGCAGTTTTACTAGAGCGGGGCAGTAAATACCTAATCAGTTTGCCTACTGATTTTATTTACTTCCTGAATCTGGGCAGTTTCAAGCAGCAGAAAAATAGCAGTTTCAAAATAAGAAATCAATCAACCTACAAGATTGCCTAAATGATAAACGGACAGGATTTTTATAAACTACGTGTCTAAGCTGTAAACTAATTACTGATTTTAGCGGCTGATTTTATCTTAAACCCTATAGGCATGATTTCTAAGTACAGAAGTTGATTCAAAAATCTTATGGCATGACATCTAAATGCAGAAACGATTTCAGTCTTATTGGCATGGTTTCTAGTATGCAGAACTGATTTAAGCCTTATAGACATGGTATCTAAATGTTGAAATGATTTCAATCTTATTGGCATGGTTTCTAGTATGCAGAACTGATTTAAACCTTATAGACATGAATGGCTGAGTGTCAAGACTGGTTTCTATATGTGTTTCCTATAGGCATGATTTCTAGGCGAGTAATCAATCAATTGCCACGCGGACTTAACAAGGAAAGTCTTAGAAACATGATTTCTAATGCACACAAGAAAGTATTGAAGACATGATTATCAATGAAAATTTGAGAAACGACTTAGAAGCAGGTTTTCTAATGATGTGAAGGATGAAAATTAAGGAATTAGATGAGTCCTATAGGCATGTCTTCTAATGCACATAAGTAAACAAACATCGCAGCAACCTATAGGCATGATTTCTACCCGTTCCTAATAAAAAATATATATAAGAATCCTCCTAGTTTTACTAATAACCCCAATATCTGTTTACAAAGAAATTGTTATTACAAACCAAATATAAATGAATTACAGAATAAAATCACTATACTATAGGGAGCCTGGATAGGCCCAAAAGTAAACCTGGAAGCCAGGCCTTCAACCAAATCTGAAACATGCCAATATTCTCATAGTATACCCAATGGTTTTCTGGTGGGTAAAAGTTCCCAAGGGCCTCAGGGACCCCGGGCAATGCTCACACCAGAAAACCTTTGAAAGAACAGTGTTGTGAGCCAATTTTGGAAGAGCTAGCCCCAGTGTATCAGAGTTCAGAGGAGTCTCATGGACTCCAAGGCACTGCTCACACTGGAGGGGCAGGACCCTAGATATTCTAAGAGTAGGAGTTGAAATAGGAGATAGTTTTAAGAAAACAGTTTGGATTCTTCAGGAGGGGGTAAATAGGAACAAACATAGTCATTTTAACACTTAGAATTCACACAAAAGACCCCAGCAATCAAACAGTAGACCGAAAAAGGATCACAACTATTTCAAACAAAGTTTCGTATTACCCAGATTCGACTTAGTTTACTAGTTGTTACTAGGCGAGTATATGGACAGGTACTAAACAAAGAAATGGCATGCTGGGATCAGATTACCAATCTTACAGTCATATACAAAGGGGCAACAGGGATTAGGAGCATGGAAATTATTAATCAGACATCTGTTAGGGGGTGAACACTTAAAACAGGGCAGAAAAACATGCCAATTGAGAAACAAGTAGACATAGGTCTAATTTACATACAGGCAAACATGTAGACATGCTGGAAGCAGGAAACACATAGGTCTAGTTAAAACAGAAGTAAACATGTTGAAAGTAGGAAACACATAGGTTTAATTAAAACAAAAGTAGACAAGCTGAAAGTGGGAAACACATAGGGTCTAATTGAATAGAAGTAAACATGCTGATTAGGAACAATAAGCATAAAACACATGGATCTAATAACAGGAAACACACAGCTTTAATCACATAGAGGTAGAATGATAGCAGAAGTGGAGACATACCAGTTAAGAGATAACAAGTGGAAAGTAAAGCAAACAGGATCCAAGGGTCTAGACTTGGCTTTCAGCCGGCTAGACAGTGCAACAAACAAAGAGTAGGAAGATTGTGATGGAAGATAAGAGCAAGAACTTTGTGTGTTTCTCTATGTATGTATGCATGTGTTAAATAGACAGAGTGAGACTTATATAGCATTGAGTAGAGTAAAGTACATAAGGTAAAGCAGTTTAAAAGTTTACCAATAAGGCAAAGAGAACAATTAGTCAATCAATTAGGCTTGACGGGGCCAATCAATAGGCAAAAAAATCATGGGGTTATGTCCAAAATTAACGCGGAATTGAGGTTTAGATAAGGTAAGTGATAAGTCTGATAGCCAATTAGAGTCAGAATACCAAAAATTCGGCAAGTAACAGGGCAATTAGTCACACAAATAAGGTAACACCAGTAAATTAGAGACCAATCTGGGGTTGGTAAGATAATCAGCCCATAAATTAAGCTTAATAGGAACAATTAAGGCAAGTAGCGCCAATTAGGAGTCCCAAAATAAGGAAAGTAGCCAAAATTACAGGAAGTAATCACCTCAGTAAACAAAGCAATTTCACACCCTATACAGTTTAGGTAATCAATCAATTACTCAAGAATAACGGGCAAATATTAAAACAAGCAGTGAAATAATCAAACAAACTAAAAACTGGAACACAGTCATGAAAGAATCAGTGGAAAAAGATAATCAAACACATAGGAATTTTAGAAAAGTTGTGCAGAAACAGACGAAGTGAAACCCTAGTTTGGAGGAACATTGAAATCAGTCAATGATAGGAGAACAAGAGATTTTTAAAGAAAACTACCGTATAGACTCAAAACCGTTTCAGATCTACAAGGATCTGAACGGCTTCAAAGTGCAAGAGATGACGGTTTTGAGAAAAGAGGACGAGGTGAGGGAAAAATCCAACCATAGCCACAAAAACAACAATACTCACAAACATTGATGAACAACAGGCGAGCTCATAAGAAAGCGAAGAGCCTAAGCCGATTCTGAGTCGAATCTCTTCGTGATTCCCTCAGAAAACAGCGAGAATCGAACAACCGGTAGGGGTAATAGATTAGATAGGGTAGCAAAACACCAAATAACCCCATATCTGGTCGGGGGTCGAAGGGGTTTGGAAGGTTTTAGGGGTGACGGTGCTAGGCTTAGGGATAGTTTCAGAGAGAACGGAGAAGAAGAGGGGTTCAAAAGGGTGGCGGGTTGGAGAAGTGACTAGGGTTAGGGGGTCTTTAGATTAAAAAAGGAAAAAGGTAATGTGGACCGTTGATCTCAGAGATCAACGGCAACGATTGGCTCCGGGTTGGGGCGGGTTAGATTTAATTGGGCTAAGGTAGACGAATTGGGCTGGGGTCCGAATTTAAACTTAGTAAAAGGGGCTATTTGTTAAATACCTAATTAATTAATAAAATAATTTATAAAAATAGTTAATTAAATGATAAAAATGATTTTTATGCATGAAGATGATTTAAAATAATTACTTAGCATTTTAAAAATATAAAAAGTTATTTTCTGTATAGGTAATGTAATTATGCATATGGATGGGCTATTATTGCAAAATATGCAATTATAGTCTTAAAATGCAAATGTAATTGTAGAAAATGCAATTAAAAATATTTGAACACTTATATAAGCATAAAAGATGAATTTAGATGATTAAGTCATCATAAAGTAATATGAGGGATAATTATTGAATATTTATATAATTAAAAATGCAAAAATAAATCAATTTAAGGTCTTTAAAATTATAAAAAATTGTAATACACTTGTGCGTGTTTGTGAATGCATATACAATATTTTGATAGTATGTATGCATATTTAAAAATATATGAGGGAAAAATTGGGTATCAACAAAACTGACCTCCAAAAGGAACACCACCAAAACTACCTGATCCACGAGGCCTCTTGGCCTCCCTCTCAACCGGCTCCTGGCGGCAAACAGACTCTATCTATCGAGCAATGTCAACCACCTCCTCAAAAGTAGCACCATACACCCTCTCTCTAGTCATATGTATCCGCAGCTGATATACGAGGCCATCCACGAACCTCCTCTTCCTCTCCCTTTCTGTAGGAACCTAACAAACGGCATGACGGGCTAACTCAGAAAATCTCATCTCATACTGCGTCACAGTCATATCATCCTGACGTAACTGCTCAAACTGTCTGCGCAGCTCCTCTCTGCGTGACTGAGGCACATACTTCTCCAGGAAGAGAACGAAGAACTGCTGCCATGTTAGGGGCGCTGCACCAATAGGCCTACACCTCTCATAAGCCTCCCACCAAGTGAAGGCAGCTCAGGAGAACTGAAAGGTAGTGAACGAGACCCCACTAATATCCAGAATACCTGCTGTATGGAGAATCCTCTGACACTTATCCAAGAAACACTAGGCATCCTCGCCCTCTGCACCGCTGAAAGTCGGAGGATGAAGTCTACCAAACCTCTACAATCTACGCTGCTCATCATCAGGCATGACAGGAACCACATAGTCCTAAGCTGGTGCAACCGGCTGGGCTGGTGGTGCCACCGGTGTCTGAAGTCCTTGCACCACCTACTTGGTGTGCGAGCGGCGGGAGTTTGAGCACCTCCCCTGGCCTGAGAAGTGGCTACTGCGGCCGGAATAGAGACCGCCTGAGTAAGACTGCTACACACGGTCAAAATCTGAGCTAAGGCCTCATAAAGGCCTGGGATAACAATAGGCACAGCCCGTGCCTGAGCTGGTCCCGTTGGTACATCAGTTACTAAGTGATAAATATTGAAAAAGGCATGGAAGTGCACGAGAGACCTAGAAGGAAAAGAAAAAGATAAGAACTTCGCTCGTTCAATCTCGCGTGCGCACGAGAGAGTGAACGAGCTAACCTGAAAAGGCTGTTCCGAATTTGGCTTGTATTATTTCGCCCTAATCAAACCCTATCCCATATCAATAGTCCTTGAACTTACTTTTGAAAGGGAGATTCGACCGAAGGAGTCAAGAACAAGCAAGGAGCAAGGCGGAGATATCTTTACGAGTTTTTGCACTTTCTTCTTCCTATTTCCATTATTGGTTATGAATTCTAGTATTATAGTTTTGCATACTATTATGAATAGATAATTTGTTATCTAGGATTTTGATGGAATCTTTTGTTGGATGAATTCTTGATACGTTTTTATATAATTGAGTCTTTAATTTTTTTTATTTGTTCAACTACGTGCTTATTTTAGTTAATTGAAGAGCTCTCAATTAATGTGCCTATTTATTATGTATTGCTTGAAAAAGAGTACATATTTAGGTGGTTGTTGAACAACGTCACTCCTAACGCATATGAGAGATCAATACGGAGGGTTTAAAAGCGGGATTAGAGATAATGAAGCTTTGACGTGAGCGGTGAAAAAGTGCGAGCTAGCGTAATTCGAGAAAATATAACTAGTTCATTATTGTAGTAGCTTGAGAGAGAATTACGATAAGTCAAGTGCTCACGATCAATATAGAATAATTATGCAAAATTATAGAAGACGTAGCGGGAAGGATTCCGATAATTTGGAAATCATACTCTAGACTTCCTTCATCTTGTCTCCAACCCTTAGTATCTTTAGTTATTGTCACACCTCCTTTTTCACTACACCCCCGGAAGGGGTATAAGAAAGGGAGTTATTTCCAACTTGAAGTGACAATCGAAACGGGATTCGTTTATTAAGAGAATTCAGAGTCGCCACTTGGGAGATTAATGGTGTCCCAATCAGCGGTTGAATCCCGAACCGAGGAAATTATGACTCTGTTTAACAGTCCGCGATCCAGAAATCCGAGTAAGGAATTCTGTTAACCCGGGAGAAGGTGTTAGGCATTCCCGGATTCCGTGGTTCTAGCACAGTCGCTCAACTGTTATATTTGGCTTATTTATTTGATTTTAGTACATGTTTTGACCTATGTGCTTTTAGCTTTGAACCGCTTTTATTATTTTTTTTTGAAGAGAATTGCAACGTCGTGACAACACGTCTCGAACCACGTCACATAAATGTGCCCGTGGTTCTTGACACATTTCAACTTCGTTGGGATTTGGGTTTGGGTCACATAAATGTGCACCCGAATTTAGGAAAGTATTATTATTAAATGCCGGGTCTAAAGCAACTAGCGTATTATTAACTTTGCGAGAGGCCATGAAATTCGCTAAATGGCACGTCCCGAGGTCTAATTATATTTTCACTATAATTAAAAGGGCCACGCATGTATGATTCTGTTCAGCGCGGCGCACCTCATTTCATTTAAGGATATCCTAAAGCGAACTA
>NW_017673724.1:103620-106476 GCF_001879085.1 Nicotiana attenuata
CGCAAATAATCTCCAATATTAACAGTTGCAGAAGCAACACTTGGTCATGCTAACTCAAATCTAAACGAATTCAAATTCACGAAGCAGGGACATTACTGCTTATTAATTGAACTTTACAGCAAGCTAACCTATGTAGAAACACGTAATGAACAGCATATTAACATGGCCTTCAACTACACTACACAATTGATAGACAGTCTTATTAATACAAACTAGAGAAACCTAAGCAGTCCAATACAGTCCAAATTATTACAGTCAAGTATAATGAAAACATTGAAACAAAATTATGCTTCCACTTCATTTCATTTTCAGCTGACGATCTACATGATATTGAGATTCAGGACATGTACCTGGAAGTTAGGAAGGAACAAGAGGTAAAAGAGGTCAGCAGCAGTTAACAAACGAGTAACAACAGTCTAGAAAATGATTCAGTAGTCCAAAACAGCTCGAAATCAAACAGAACAAAGCAATCAACAACTTGAATGACCCAAATGAACTTGAAAATGCACCAGAACCTTCTGTAACTTCAGCAAACCACTATCTTGACTCGAAAACAACCAATTCAGCCCAAAGTTAAACCAAAAAGCCCTTTGACACTTCAATCACTAGAGAACAATTGCTAGAACTTGCAATTAGGTTAGGAAACTCAATGTAACAGTTGTTTTTTTGGTATTTTCTGTAGCTTTTGTGTATTTTTTGGAGATTTGTTTTTTTTAAAAGATAAAACAAGAGTTTTAGAATNTCTGTAGCTTTTGTGTAGTTTTTTGGAGATTTGTTTTTTTTTAAAAGATAAACAAGAGTTTTAGAATTTTAGATCTAGTTTTTGAATCTGGAATTCAAATTTCAGCTTCTAGAACTACAGAATATTTTGGGGGGAATTTTGGAGGCTCCCAACTTGTTGATGAAGGCATGTGAATGCCCTTTTTATGGGCACAAATGAGGGCTCTATCAGATTTTCAGACTTTACAAATTAGTCCCTCTTTTAAATTTCAGTTTTACCAAATAGTCCCTTTGTTATTGACTTGTGTCTCAAGTCACAACACTATGACTTTGAAATATCAATTACAACCCCTTCTAGGTGCTTCTAGTGGCTTCTAAATTCAGTTACTATCAGATTCCTCAAGTGAATTACCCTTATTGTCCCTGTATTACCCATGAAATTACTAAGCTGATACTAATCAAACCCCCAACCCTTCAACTCAGTGAATAACCATAGTTAATCACTCAATGGGACTGAAATTCAACTAAGACTAAACAGATTCTACAAATTAACTAATTAACCCAAGTAATTAAACAGGAGAATGGAACTCAAGACTTATCAATTCAAACTACACTAATTCGACAGAATATGTCAAGTGACTCAAACGAAACTAAACTAAGTCATAAACAAGCATTCCCTAATCAAAACAAACACAGGGTCGAACTGACAATCAATCAAAATGGAGATCACAAAACAGAATTAAACCAGATAAAGGATTAGAACGAAACAAAACATTTGACATGGGAACACTAATCATGTGAGGAGAACTAAACTATACAATTAACATGGGTAGAATTAGACAAAACAATTATCCAATTTCAGAACCAGTAATTACAAACCTAATCTAAAGCCGAACACACTAATTATAAACTAACCTAATCTTAACAGCACAGAAATCAAACACAAAAAAGAAGAGAACTCATCTGTATAACTGCTAAAATCGCATAGCTCTTCAGATTCAAAATTCGACTATCTCCGGTGAGATTTGAATGCTAATGATGACGAATTCCTCATGAGGGAAGTGAGGAGGTCACGTGGTGTCAATTTGGTGGGGTTTGGAGAACATAGGGTTTTGGCCGGAAACTTCAAATTAATATTCGAGAAGTTCCGTTTAGATTCGAGGGATGGGGTTTGGGGGGTTTGAGAGAGGAGAACAAGACGGTTCTATGGTGTTAATTTGGACGGGATTGGGTCACTTAGGGTTTTGGCCGGAATCCTTATGATCCAAGATTTGACGAGTTTGGGTGGGATTCGAGGGAAGCGGCTTAGGGATTTGGAAAGAGGAGAACGAGGCGATTCTAGGGTGTTATTTTGGACGGGAACGGAGACCGGCCGCCGCCGTGAGGCGATTTCCGGCGGCGGCGTAAGGCGGAGAAGGGCGACGGAGGAACAGGGTACGATGAAGACGAGTTTGGTCTCTAGGTTTACTGAATAATTTGGACATTTTTATTTAATAAACGAGATGGAACCTGGGCCGTTAGATTGAGGAGATGGATGGTCTAGATTCCTTGACGCCAAAACGGCGTCGTTTTGATAACCTGGGGACTGGACCGGGTGGAGACGTTTGGGCCGGACTGGGGGTGTGAATTGGTCCGGTTTTGAGGCATTTTGGGCTGAAACATACCTGGCCCAAACTTGGGTAATTTATGAAAGCAAATTGTTTTTGTTTAATTTTCTCTTCTTCTTCTTTTATTTTATTTTATTTTTTTTCTTTATTTTATGATTTTTCTAATTTTTGTTAAATGCAAAATTAAAAATAAAGACCCAAATTGACTCTAAACTTATACTACTTAATTTCCAAATACACTAATTCCTAATTTAAATGCAAGCTAAGACAAATTCAGAAAATTAATAGTTAAAAATGCAAAATGAATTATTTTTGTTATTTTCTTCTCTTTAAAGTAACTTAGTTGCTAATTAATCCTAAAAATGTGAAATTAACCCTTAAATGCAAATGCCAAGTATTTTTGTATTTTTTACTAATTAAAATGCACAAACAAAAGGCAAACAATTACCACAAAATATCACAAAATCCACAAAATTGTAAAATAATGAAAGAAATCATTTTGTTTGAATTTCTGGGAGTAATTCATATA